>NC_057814.1:14852698-14853632 GCF_018294505.1 Triticum aestivum | reverse complement strand
TTGTGCGAGCCGCATTTGCAAATGGCCAGAGGAAAACCTGGTGCCCCTGTTTACGGTGCGGCAATTGGGAAAAGAGGACAGAGGCTGAAATGGGCAAACACCTGCAGAAGAGTGGTTTTACGCCCGATTATACGGTGTGGACATTTCATGGTGAGTCTGCCCAACGTGACCGAGCTGAGGTGGATCGTCGTCGCACCGACGAGCATGGTACCGGGATGGAAAACATGGTGCAAGACTTTGATGATGCTCGGGATTCGGACGAGGAGATGGAGGAATCTGCAAAGGCCTTCAATGAAATGTTGGAGTCTTCAAAACGTCCGCTCCATGAGCACACTGAGCTTTGTCAGTTGGATGCCATCTCACAAGTAATGGCTTTGAAGGCTCAGTTCAACTTGGGCAGAGAATGCTACGATGCAATGATGACAGTATTTGGACGCTTTCTACCCAAAGGCCATGTAATGCCTGCAAACCTATACCAGTCGGACAAAATCCTCCGTGCACTGAAGATGCCCTATGATAAGATACATGCCTGTGAGAAAGGATGTGTCTTGTTTAGGCTTGACTATGCGGACTTGAACTATTGTCCCATTTGCAAGTCTTCTAGGTATGTTGTGGTAGACAACGGTATGGGTGAGAAGACACAGACCAAAATCCCCGTTAGTGTTCTTCGGTATATGCCAATCGTACCAAGACTTCAACGTCTTTTCATGGTCGAAGAGACGGCCAGACAGATGACATGGCACAAAACGGGCAAAAGAACCGAACTAGATGCAGATGGGAATCTGATGATTGTACACACATCGGATGGTGTTGCGTGGAAAAAGTTTGATGAATTACATGGTGACAAAGCGGTAGATCCGAGGCATCCTCGAGTCGGCATCAGCACGGATGGGTTCAGTGTGTTTGGTATGACGGCAGCCCAATACAGTTGTTG
>NC_057814.1:14841386-14851972 GCF_018294505.1 Triticum aestivum | reverse complement strand
GGTGTTGCGTGGAAAAAGTTTGATGAATTACATGGTGACAAAGCGGCAGATCCGAGGCATCCTCGAGTCGGCATCAGCACGGATGGGTTCAGTGTGTTTGGTATGACGGCAGCCCAATACAGTTGTTGGCCCGTATTTGTCTTTCCACTCAATCTCCCCCCGGACAGATTATGCAAAGAAAGAACATTTTCCTGACGTTGATAATTCCAGGGCCCAACTATCCGGGGAAAAATATGAATGTGTACATGCAACCGCTTAAGGACGAATTGCAAGAAGCCTGGGATAATGGGTTCAAGACATACGATGCCTATAGCAAACGGAACTTCATAATGCGTGTCTGGTACATGTACTCGACGCATGACTTGCCGGCGTATGCGCTATTCGTTGGCTGGTGTGTGCATGGAAGGTTCCCGTGCCCCACATGCAAGGGAGCTCTTGAGTTTCGTTGGCTTCAGGCCGGTCGCAAGTTTTCTTGCTTCGACATGCATAGAGAGTTCTTGAATCCTCGCCATAAGTTCAGGAAAGACAAGAAGAACTTCATCAGAGGTAGAGTTGTCAAAAACTCTGCACCATATGCATTGACAGGCCAACAGAGCCTGGATCAGTTAAACGCTCTCGAGCCAGATCCCGAGCGTCCAGGGTACTTCAAGGGGTATAATTCTAAGCACGCCTGGACTCACAAAACATGCTTATGGGATCTGCCTTACTTCAAAGACCTCCTTTGCCCACACAACATCGACGTGATGCACACTGAGAAGAATATCGCCGAGGCGCTTTTTGGTACATTGTTCGGCATAGATGGGAAGTCAAAGGATAATACTAAGGCTAGAGTCGATCTGGAGGCGCTATGTGATAGGCCGTTACAAAACATGAAAGAACCAAAAGGAAAGCAGAACTGGACGAAGCCAAAGGCATGGTTCAATCTTGGAAGGCCGGCTATGAGGGAAATTATCTTGTGGGTGAAAATGCAGTTGATGTTCCCCGATGGGTATGCAGCGAATCTACAGAGGGGAGCCAGTCTTGATAAATTGAAGATATTTGGTCTCAAGAGTCATGATTGGCACATATGGATTGAGCGGTTAATGCCGGTGATGTTGCGTGGCTTCATCCCTGAGGATGAATGGCTAGTACTGGCAGAACTCAGCTATTTCTTCCGTGTTCTTTGTGCGAAAGAACTATCGCCTGGCGTGCTAGAAGAAATGGAAGAGTTGGCGCCGGAGTTGATCTGCAAGTTAGAGAAGATCTTTCCACCGGGCTTCTTTAATCCAATGCAACATTTGATTTTGCATCTCCTGACCGAGGCAAGATTGGGGGGGCCCGTGCAAAATCGTTGGTGCTACCCAACTGAGAGGATGCAGAAGACGCTTCGACAAAAATGTAAAAATAAACGTAGAATTGAAGCATCGATGGCTGAGGCATTCATCACTGAGGAGGCGGCAAACTTCGTGACAGCACACTACAAAGCCAAAAATCGTCATTTGCATAATCCGAAGCCTCGGTACAATGCTGACGACCCTAAAAAGGGTGGATCCAACCTCAGCCTATTCAAAGGGAATCTCGCACCAGCCAGTGTTTCAAATCCAGTATCTTTGGATAACGAACAATGGCGGACCATTTCGTTGTATATCTTCAACAACCTGATGGAAGTGCGGCCGTACATCGAGTAAGTTCTCGGTACATAGTTTCGCAACTTCTATTTCCTTTGAACTGCTCTTATTCCTGGATATTTCATACAGTCGATACGTCGCCTTATTCTCGTATGGAGCGGTGATCCAAAAGGATTCTGTCGAAGAGTATGAGCTTCTCGCAAAGCAAGGTGGCGGCTATCCCGGTTTCATCTCTTGGTTCAAACAAACGGTAATTTCTATTATACTTGTAGGCTAATTTGTAGGCGGCTATCCCGGTTTCATTCGCTAATTTGTGCGTAATGCAACAATCCTTTCATATTAAACTTGTAGGCTAATTCAGAGTCTATGGACGCCGAATTGAGACAAGTCGCTAATGGTTTTGACTATAAGGTCCGTTCATTTGACAAATACGACATCAACGGGTATCGCTTTCGTACCTATGGCAAAGAGCTATCTATGGCCGACCGAAAGTCTACAAATTGTTGTGTATCTGCTATCGGCGAAGGAGGTACCGAGTATTATGGGAGAGTTGAAGCAATTTATGAACTTCTATTCTATGGTGAAAACCCACCGAATGTCGTAGTCTTCAAATGTTATTGGTTTCAGCCGAAGGAGACTAGAAGAACTCATGAACATATAGGGCTAGTTGAAATCAACCAAAGCACCCATTTAGATGTTCCTGATGTCTATATTACGGCTCAACAGGCGACCCAAGTATTTCTATCTACCGTGGGCCTGCCAAACTACTCCAAATCTGAAAGGTTGGGATGTCGTTTATGAAGTGCCGCCACGTGCTAGACTATCTCCCCCAAAGGAAGAGGATTATGAACCTCACATTAACCCAGACACATATGAAGGAGAATTCTTCCAAGAGACACGTCTTTCCAAAAAGCGTTTCAAGAACCGCTATACTTCACCCCAAAACAATGAAGTAGACAGCGACAGTGAATCCGACATCACCCTAGAGGAGGAACAAGAAGAGCCGGAACAAGAAGAGGTTACTGCTGCGGATGACCTGTCATTGCTTGATCGATTACGTCAAGGTGGCCTTGCACATGTTGATGCCACTGAACCCTATGAGCCCGTCATTGATTATAGTGATGATGATGATTATGCATTTATTGATGATACTGATCGAGATTATTAGTAGTGTCAGGTATTAAATTTTTTAATGTTGTACTTGATGATGATACACTTAAGTGATACACATATTATTATTCATGTCGGTCTTTTTTTTATGTTGTACTAATTTCGTTTACTGTTTGTCATGGCAGGTGTTGAAAGATGGTGGGCGCTGGTCGGGAGCGCGCCAAGGCCCCTTCTTCCTCGGCGCGTGGTCTGAGGTCTTCGATTCCAGACGTACCTCTTCGCCGAGCGTTGCTGGACAGTATGTCCACACCGCTGGGCCCTTCTTCGTCCACCGCGGTGCCCAGCAGGGGACGAGGTAGGAAGAGAGGAGGTGGGGCACGTGGTCGCGGGAGAGGAGGTAGGGTGACTCCTAGGGCGCCTTCCTCGCCGCCACCCCCAGCTGTTTCACCCGAGCACGTGACTGCTAGGGCGGACTCGTCCGAGGAGGGGGCTACACGGACTCCGGTCCACGAGCCTCCGGTCCACGGGTCTTGGGCCCACGAGCCTCGGGTCGACTGGCCTTCGGCCCACGAGAGTTCGGCCCACGAGACCCCGGAGGAGCACACGTCCGGATGGGGTACCTGGCCGGATCAGCCCGAGGAGCCCAGTGGCCATGCTGATGATGGCGGGGAGCCGACTGATCTTGAGGAGGAGGGTGGCACCGTCTACCAGCGTGGTGCTACACGGCTCCCGTCCGTGCCGGCGACCCGCGAGCAGAGGTGGTTGATCTTCCCTGATGGGGAGAGGTACGTAAGTGCATTTAATATTTTTGTACCTTCTGCATTCACGTTTCTTCAAATAACTAATGCGTTGGCCTTGTCATGCTGCAGGGGTTGGGACCACCATCATAGTGTCCGCCGGCCCAACTCCGTCCTTGGAGTTCTTTGCCGGCAAAACTTCCCGGGGTTTGTCACGTTGCCTGGTGAGGGTCGGCTTCCAGAGCTTGGGTTGAGCTGGGAGCACTACATGGCTGCCCCGGCCCCGCCGGATGTCATTATCGACGGTGTCGTGTGCGACACGAGGGCAGACATGGTGATCAGGACGTTCTGGGTAATTTCTCCTTTACACATTTCAAAATCTTCAACTACCTAGTTATTAATTGTACTAATCAATATTGTCTCATTTGATTGCAGACATTCTACAGGTGTCAGGAGGGATACGAGGAGGACTGCGCAAATGTTATCCAGAACGTCTGCAAGCGCCTACTCCAGAACTTACGGCACGAGGCTCGGGTGCAGGCTGTTCGAGACTACTACGCCTTGCGTGGTATCAAGAAGACCAAGCCGGCGTGCCGCGATAAGTTCCTGAGTAAGGAGCAGTACATGAAGGTAATTCTTAAGGCCTTCTACTTAAGTTCCTTCATTTAGTAATTCTTAGCCGTAGCGCTCAAGTTTCTATTTGCTAACTTAGGCGCCTCCGAGATGGTGTGCGGATCGGATGGATTGTTGGGAGGTGTTGGTCGATGAGTGGTGCTCACAAGAATGGCTAGCCCTCCACAACCAGGCCAAGGACAAACGTGCCCAAATGGAAGGTGTGCCACACCATCAAGGCAGCTCCAACTTATATCAGTTCGGGGGCAACTGGGTATGTGGTTTGCTTCATGATTCATGCAATTCATTCATCATGCTAGCTTGAGCCCTTTAATTACTAATTTTCATTGTTTCTCTCTTTCAGGCACGCCACAATAATGCGGATAAGGTGCCAGAGGTGTACGACCTGTATGCCATGGCCCAGACTGGCTCTTACAAGAAAGTCAAGGCTTTCTCTCAGTCTGACCTCGATGATGCAAACAACTTCACCAACATCTCCTCCCACAACAAGCTCGTGAGATATAGAGATGAGGGGAAGGCGAGGAAAGGGGAGGACTTTAACCCGAGCCAGGGTCCCATTGATCCAGAGCTGGTGATGATATCTGGTGGCGGGAGGTCCCATGGCTCCATAGCCATTGGAGATGGACTTAATCGTTGTCCTAGCACTCTCCCGGAGATCAAGGCGCGCCAGTCGAGCTCCGCTCCTGAGATAAGGCCTCGTGAACGGCCAGTGCAACTCGCCATCAAGGTTAGTGATACGTACTTAGTTATCTTTCTCCATTACATTGTGTGCGCTTCCATCAATGATTACAAATGGTCATGTGAGTGGTGTTGCAGGCTGCTATATAGACTGAGAGAGATAGAACGGAGAAACTTCTGGCGGAGGCGGCGGAGGCGGCGGAGAGGCAGCGGGAGATGGAGGAGAGGACGAAAAAGATGATGGAGGCGGAGAGGGCACGGAATGACATGCAGGCAAGGGCCATGTACGAGCTCCTTGTGGTAAGTTTCTTCTGCAGATTACTTGCTAGTCTTAACATTTGAGTCTCATTACTAACTAGTATGACTCTGTTCTGAAAACCAAATGTGCAGTCTGTGTGCGAGAAGTCCGGTCAGCCCGCTCCGCCGATGCCAGTGATTGCTCCTGGGAGCACGGTAAGTTTAGTTTGAATGGACATTACTTGGTAGTCTTAATATTTGAGTGTCGTAATGCTAACGAGACATTGGAAATGATCTTTGGTGCAGCTTAACTCCAGAAACGCATCGCACGATCCTTCTCCAGGTAGCGGCACTAGCCACCCCGCTCCTACACCTCCTTGATCACGGTAAGTTTCTCTAGTGTTTTTCTTAACAAATGCATAAAGACCTAGACTTAGCTTTATTTCCTCCAATATGCTTACCATAATGACCTAGAGTTAGCTTATTTTCCTCCAAAATGACCCATTTTACCTAGGTTAGCTTATAAATGATGCAGTTCATCCAAGTTAGCTCAAAAATGACCAATTTTACCTACATTAGCTCCTAAATGATCCATTTTACCTACGTTAGCTTTAAAATTGCCCATTTCACCTAGGTTAACTCCAAAATGACCCATCTTACCTAGGTTATCTCATAAACGATCCATTTCAACTAATTTAGCTCATAAACGATCCATTTGACCTAAGTGAGCTAAAAAAACGATCCATTTCACCTAAATTAGCTCTTAAATGATCCATTTCACGTAAGTTAGCTCAAAAAGATCCATTTCAACTAAATTAGCTCTAAAATGACCCATTTTACGTAGATGAGCTCCTAAATGATCCATTTTACCTACGTTAGCTTTAAAATGACCCATTTCACCTAGGTTAGCTCCAAAATGACCCATTTCACCTAGGTTAGCTCCAAAATGACCCATTTCACCTTACTTAGCTCAAAAACGATGCCCTTCACCTTAGTTAGCTCATAAACGACCCATTTCAACTAAGTTAGCTCATAAATGATCCATTTCAACTAAGTTAGCTCATAAGAAACCCATTTCAACTTAGTTAGCTCATATATGATCCATTTCACCTAAGTTAGCTCATAAATGACATATACTTCTTGTTCTAGTCTTCTTCTTGTTCTAGTCTTCTTCTTGTTCTAGTCTTCTTCTTGTTCTAGTCACCTATTTCTAACTTTCTTATTTACCATTTTGCAGATTTCATTCACTTGATGGAAGCTAGCTTGCTATGATGGAGTGCTTGCTTTTCCTTTGATGAAACTTTGCATTGTATCTAGCTTGCTATCTTCATGACACTTTGCATTGTAATATATATATGGATGGAACAATGTGTATGGATGGAACTTCCTTATGTATGAACAATGTGTATGGATGAAACTGATGTGATATGTGATATGTGCTGGATATGTGATATGTGATATGTGCTGGATATGTGATATGTGATATGTGCTAGATATGTGTTGGATATGTGCTGGATATGAAACTTATATATGTGATATGTGCTGCAAATTGTGGGATTTAATAAAAAAAAGAAAAAACAGACAATATGCAGGCTCTTTGCCGTCTGCCACCGAAGGCAAAGAGCCTCTGCCGTCTGCCGCAGACGGCAAAGAAGCCACGTGGCAGCCAACTGTGCTTCCTGGGAGCTGACCCATTTGGTCAGTTTGCCTACAGTGGCAGACGGCAAAGACTTTGCCGTCCGTGGCAGACGGCAAAGAACCTGCACTTTGCCATCAGTGGCAGACGGCAAAGAACCTGCCATCTAGTGACGTGTAGATGACATCATAAGGCGGACGGCAAAGACCAAAGGCTCTTTGCCGTCTGCGGCGGACGGCAAAGGTCTGCCGTTAGCCACTTAACGGACTGACAGCGCAATTATTGCCGTCCGCCCTCTTTGCCGTCCGCCGCGGACGGCAAAGAGCCTTTGCCGTCCGCCGCCAGGAAGCAGACGGCAAAGCAGCTGTTTACCATAGCCTTCTTTGCCGGAGCCTTTTGCCGTCCGCGGCTGACGGCAAAGGTCTTTGCCGTCCGCCTTTCGAGCCTTTGCCGTCCGCCATGGCAGACGGCAAAGTAGTTGTTTCCTGTAGTGTGTCTTAACTACACCAGGAATAACTGGAACCAAATATAGCCGTTCAAACTGGTATTGATGTAGTCAAGCGGCACAGTTCCGACTTGCACATAATGAACAACACATTGTGAATGACTGAAATAAATAGGGCATAAATGACCAGTATATCAACCAAATATAGCCATTGAAAACTGGACAGAGTCTCACTGCAACCAACCTAACAAGCAAATACAGATAAACAAGGCATATGCTTGAAAACTGGACAAACGCTCACTGCAACCAGCCTAACAAGCAGATAAAGATGAACAAGGCATCTGCTTGATAACTGGACAAATGCTAAAAAAGCAACCTAACAACCAAATATAGATAAACAAGGCATCTGCTTGATAACTGGACAAATGCTAAAAAAAGCAACCTAACAACCAAATACAGATAAACAAGGCATCTGATCGATAATTGGGCAAATACTCACTGCAACCAAACTAAGAACCAAATACAGATAAACAAGGCATCTGCTCGATAATTGAAAAAAATGCTCACTCCAACCAGCCTAACAACCAAATACAAATAAACAAGGCATCTCCTTGATAACTGGACAAATACTCACTGCAACCAAACTTAGAACCAATTACAGATAAACAAGGCATCTGCTCGATAACTGAAAAAATGCTCACTCCAACCAACCTAACAACCAAATACAGATAAACAAGGCATCTACTCACTATAAACAACCAAATATAGCCATTCGTGAAACTAAAGTGGTCAATTCATACTTAAACATCACATAGACCTATTGAACAATGCATTTTTGCATAACTAAAATAATTAAACATGGTACAGTTAAAGCACCACACGACAAATGCTACTACAACAAAGGGTACGGGTTGTCAAGCTAGAAAAAGGTAAGGTTTGCTGATAGAATGTTGCCTCACATTTCATGGACGGGATCCTTCCAGTTGGAACAGCACAGACCCATGGTGTGCTCTCTGATGTCACAGATGGGTTGTTTCACCTTGGAAGAACCTTTCTGGGTGCCCTCCTCATGGTCGTGGTCGTGGTCCATGAGATCTGACTTGGCAATTGAGGATCCCAAGCCGCTGCCGCAGAACGTGTCCTACAGAAGTGACAAAATGGGCTCGATGGCGTATAAAGGTCGCAAATCCTTGACCGCTTGGCGGAGGAGATCAGCAGCAGGGCCATTGAAGAGATCAACGGCAGTTGAACCAGAGGGCTTGGGGATGGACCACTTAACCTGTGACATGGCCCGCGTGAAGTCGCCGGTGTGGACAAGCTTGATGTCGTAGCCAGCTTTCCCTAGATACAGTAATATGCTAGCCCGCTGGCATGAAGCCTTCGGCATGGCAACGAAGTCCATGTCTTCGCCGGCTTCCGCGGCGACATGTTGCTCCGGGATCGACAGGTCGGGGTGAACGGCGGCCACCTCAGCAACGTCCGCCAGAGAGGCCATGATAAACCTCTTCTTGGCCGAACGCTCGTCGGGGTCCCCGGGATACGTGGTCGAGCTTAGGCTGCGACATGCTGGAGCAGGGGATGTGGATCTGGTGGAGAGGGACACCGCAGGCCTCATCTAAAAACTAAGGCGAGGGGGCGGGTGGGGGACTGTGGAGGGGGGTGGTGTTTGAGGATACGCCGCGGCTACTGGAAATTTTAGTAATGGTGGGTGGAGATGGTGGTGGACGAGGGAGGGCGACGGTTCAAATGCCTCGCCTACTGCAATTTTACTATAAAGACAGTGCTGGAGGAGTGTGGGCGACGGTTGAAGTACGGCGGCTACTAAAATTTGGGCAAAGGGATTGATGCGGGGCGGGAGTGCCCAAGATCGAGCACGGTCCAATAACAATATGCGTGTATGATAATAATGAAAAGTGGCGCGGATCCGCCGATTTTTGCAACGCTTAAGGCAAGTAGTTTGTTTTTTATATTTCTAGCTAGTTGGTCTATCGCACACGGTCATAATTTCCAAATAAACTTACCCGCCTTTAGCTTGCATAGGTGGTGGTTTTATAGCGCACTTGAATTGCACACGGTTAAGCCAGTACCTCCACCCTTTGCTCACGCTTGCGCGGTCGTGGTGATTTCAGCGTAATTGCATCGCACACGGTTGAGCCAGTACCTCCACCCTTTGCTCGCGCTTGCGCGGTCGTGGAGATTTCAGCGCACTTGCATCGCACACGGTTGAGCCAGCACCTCCACCTTACTTTTATCGCGCTTGCGCAGTCGTGGTGATTTCAACGCACTTGCATCGCGCACGGTTGAGCCAGTACCTCCACCTTAATTTGCTCACGCTTGCGTGGTCGTGGTGATTCATATCGCACTTGTATCGCACACGGTTAAGATATTATACCCCTTGTCCATTGAGGGTCATCAGAGTCTTTGCAGCAAAAAATAACGTTAGAGAGGGTCAAAAGACAGCCACACCAGCATGTTGCCCAAATATATATGAGTGAAAAGGGTGGTCTATGATGTTCAAAATTCCAATGCACAACTTTGACCCCCAAGGCCCACGTTTGGGCGCATCGTTGAAGATCGATGAGAGGGGCCAGAAGTCAAGAACCACCTGGACGTGGCAAAATATATGTACGAATGTTGGGGATGTTTAAAACTTTAAATACACAATGCATAACTTTGGTGGCACCTGCCTCGCAAACCCGAAAGCACCCTAACAACCACCTTGCTAGAATATATATAATGACATAATGTCGTACCTAGCTAGGATGCTTGGCCCACCACCTCCCACTTCGTGTCAGCGGGGCGGATGCACGTAATGATCGATACTTTGGTCATACATGCATGTCGCGATGACCTACCATAAGACGGACCAATGAATCTTTCGTTTGGTCAAATGACAGTTGCTGTTGTCGATAAACCCCTTGGGCCAATAGATTGAACCATTATAAAAATCGCACGAGAGGGACCACAAAACCAGCACCTCTTGCATGCGGCCCAAAATGATGTACGTTGGGAAGGGGTGATGTGTGTTTTCAATATAGAATAATGTACAATTTAGATGTGGTGCCTACCTCTCGATACAGACAACAACCATGAAGGCAAGGTAGTTAAGGACGAGATACGTACGCAGGGTTTGATGTAGGTCGAACCCAGCAATCCGAGCATCTGGGAGGGAATCCTGACAACGCATGAGCTCGAGCTTTGGTTGACAGACATTTGACGGTGACCGGCCCTAAAACGAACTAGGAGGAATCCATTCATGGCCAACACATACCCCTCATTATCGGTCAAAGGGATGATATATATACACTCGGGGAGCCCACAGATATCCGTGTTGTGACAAAAAACCGCACAAGGGAGACGTGGTCGATCAGAAGACCTCGTATACACTCCATGCGGCCTGAAAATTTGTATGGGTACGATGGTGTATGATGTGTTTAAATCCCAAATGCACAACTTCGATGGGCCACGCCAACTACATTACAAACTGAACACCGTACCCGACT
>NC_057814.1:14708289-14841171 GCF_018294505.1 Triticum aestivum | reverse complement strand
GGGGGGTCGTCCCATGCATGCGCTCAAACTTTATTTTGTCTAGCATGGGAAACATCTATATAAATCTATACATCTATACATCTATACACCAATATAGTGTGCGAATAACTTTGAAAGTTGCTCGTTGGATGAAGCCAATCCGATGGTACAGAGATGGCAAATCCGAGCACTACTGGCCGTTGGATATCATCTACATTCCACCAGATTCTGCCACATGTACAATCTAGAAGACTCCATGGTTGAACTTAAGCATAATGCACAAACCTCAAAAGACAAGCACTTCTCCTTTGTTCTCTAGAATCTTCCATATCTTAATTGCCCAAACCTTTTTTTTCTAAATGAATTGTTACTTTTTGTTTTTACCTTTACAATGCACAATTCCATGAATCTTAAATCAGTTTTTTTATAAAACTAATTGATTTTGGATGAGATGAACAATAAGAATTAAACGAACATCTACATCATGCATATCTGGGAGAAGAGGCAGGAAACTGATGGGAGGAGTGGCGAGAAACGGTAGCCTGTTTTGAATGAAAACCTAGTAGAGAAGGAAGCGTAAGCTACACGACGCATGCGCACAATGCTTACCCATGTACTTCATGTGCTGTCGAAAGGGCTCAGGGTTGCCGTTTGATCTGGGAGCATCCAACGGTGCACCAGCCAGAATGCAGGACTCAGATCGCGCGCGCAGCGGGGGGGGGGGATATCATACGGAAACCAACATTCGGTGGAAACCTGTGAAAACCACGAGAAAAATATTTTTTTAAGTTTCAAAAAAATGCGGGATGTTAAGAGGATGATGTTTTATTGCCACACAAAATTTCAAGTTGAAACACATTACGAGATGTGAGCTATGAAAAAGACAAAATCAGTGTTGGATAGTGCCGAATAGTAATGTCACTATTCCGGGCGGAATTTGTCTTTTTCATACTTAACATCTCGTAATGTTTTTCAACTTGAAATTTTGTCGCAATAAAACATCACCTTCTTAACATCGCACAATTTATTCAGATTTTTATGAAACTTTAAAATATGGTTTCCACAAAGTTTTCATTGAATATCGGCTTTCGTGAGTGAACGGTGTGCTATTTGAAAACATTTCTTGAGAAGAATCTCGGTTTTTAAATCCCCGTAAATCCAAAACTAAGCTGAAAATTGTGAAACCTGCCATGGTGTCACGACATCGCACTTATATGTCGAGGAATTTTTTTCGTCCATTGGGGCGCAAGTTTAATTACAAGCCTCTTACAAACCGGAGCTTCTCTGAAAGAAGCCTCGTGGTTCCGATAGGGAAACATGTCCCCCTTGTGGGCGAAACGTAATCACTGCCTCTTTTCACCTTGTATTTTCTTCTACAGGCAACATGGAACGACAGGATATCCGTGCTGAAATTTAAACTTATTTTCCTAGGCATTTAATGTCCATAATACAAATCTGAACTACAAATACATGATCATGTTCACCAAAATGGCTAGAAAAATTATACACGTGTCCTTGGGTGCATGTTTAGGTCCCATGCCAGGAATGGGAATGAATTACAACCGTACCGGTGTCCTGGCTGGTCCTAAAACATTTTGAATCTCGGTATTTAAGTCCCCATAAATCCTAAACTCACCAGAAAGTCATCAAAGATGGCATGGTGTCACGTCATGGCACATATATGTCGTGGTAAAAACATTGCCAATTTGAGCCTAGCTTTATTACAAACCTCTTACAAACCGGAGTGTGTCGCAAGAACCCTCGTGGTTTCGATAGGGAAACGTGTCCCCTTGTGGGCCAAACGATAATCACTCCCTCTTTTAGCCACATATTTCCTTCTACACGCAACACGAAACAACTGGAGATTTGCGCTGAACTTTGAACTTATTCAGGGTTCGTTTGACCTTTTTTATTCATTAATTTGGTTTTCTAGGCATTTATTGTCCATCATTCAAATCCAGACTGCAAATACATGCTCCCGTGCACCAAACTGGCTAAAAAAATGTACATGTTTCCTTGGGGTGCATGTTTAGGTCCTATGGAGCGAATGGCAACGAATTCAACCATCTCGCCATCCTGGCTTGGCCACAAACATTGCGAATCTCGGTTATTAAATGTCTGTAAATCTAAGACTCACCAGGAAATCAAGAAACTTGGCATGGTGTCACTACATGGTACATATAATTGTCCAATTTGGGCGAAGCTATATTACAAGCCTTTTACAAATCGGAGCATGTCGCAACCCTCGTGGTTTCGGTATGGAAACATTCCCCTCTTGTGGGCGAAACGATAATTGTTGCCTCTTCTCGCCTTGTACTTTGTTTTCAACACGCAACATAGAATAACAGGAGTGTCGGGCTGAAATTTGAAACTGTTCAGGGTTCGTTTGGCTATTCTATGCATTTAATGTAGTCCATAATTCAAATTTGAACTACAACCACATGCTCAAGTGAAGCAAAATGGGTAGGAAATCGTACATGTGTCATTGGGTGCATGTTTAGGTCTCGTTTAAGGAATGAGAATGAATTACAAACTTGTCGTCGTCCTGAAACAATGAGAATCTCGGTTTTTAAATCCCAGTAAATTAAAAAGTCACCCAAAAAATATGAAACTTGGCATGGTTTCATGACATGGTACATATATGTCGTGGTAAAAAAGTCGTCCAGTTTGAGAAGAGGCGCACACATTAGTAGCCAATAAAGTCCTTCTTGAAACAAAAAGAAGACACATTAATATCGCAAACGGTTATATTATATTTACCGTGTCGAAATTTAACCATACACGATGGCGTGCGTGCAGCTGTTTGATTAGACGGGACGAGCGCGAGAAGTCCGCCGTCCAGGCTCGACGAGACGCGTGCGAGCAGTCCGCCGCACAGGCTCGACGGGACGCGTGCGAGCAGCAAGGCCGCCCATGCTCACTGGGAAGCGAGCTCTTTGACCTCCATGCACCAGCCGCCGCCCGCCTCGCTCACAATTTCTCCATTAATGGGTTAATTAAAGCACCTGGACGGAGGGTGTTTGCTAGTGATCCCAGGGCAGCATTTGCTTTGTTCGTGTTTTCAACTCGTATTCCGCCCTAATTTAAATTGCCACATAGGGCAATGGATAATACGACCACAAATAAAATGGCAACGGATAATACGACGACAAATTTACAATGGCCTAGATAATAATTGTCTTACATATTCCGGATAATTTAAAATGCCACATGCGGCAAAGCCCGGAAGACACGAGGGCAAGAGAAGAAGGAAATTGCAGACAATGATCTGGGTCGCTACTGTCTCTACTCGTCGATGGATCGCCGGGCAGCGAAATCCTCCAACTCCTTCTTCATTTCCTCACGACTTTACTTGAAAGCAGCCACGGATTTCTCCACCTCCTGCTCACGCTCGATCCGGAACTTCCTCAAGCCACCCATCAGTTCCTCGACCATCGCTTTCAGCGTCATCTCCGAGGCACTACTCTGCTCTTGCAGCATCTGCTAGTCGGCGGCCTCCTCCTCCTTCTCGGCGACCAACTTGAGGAGCTTCGCATTGTCACCCATGAGTTGCTCGACGAGGCCGGTCGCCTTGTCAACCGAGGCATCGCTGATCTTGAGCAGCTTTATCAAGCCATCGACCAGCTCCTGCTACGTAGTGACGTGAGCGAGAATGTCGTCGTCGCCAGCGAAGGACTTCCGGAATGCCGGCTCATCGCGATGGCCGACGCCGCGAATGCGGTTGTGAGAGCCCTCGCGTTCCCGTGACAGCTCGTTCGAGGGATCCGCGGCGTGCCGGGACATCTCTGCTGCGGCTGCGGCTTCGCGGCGGGACCTCTCTAGTGCTTCTGCGGCCTTGGTCTTTCCTGCCTGGTTATATGACCACCCTAAACTCCACCTACCGGTCATGGCGGAACGACTTGAAAGAAAAAACCAGTTTTGTGGGTGATGAGGAGAGGAACTGTGAAGTAATTTTTGAGTGGGTAGTTTTTATAGCCCGGTGCTAAGTGTGAACACATATTAGTTTGATAGGTGTGAACAGATTTGCAATTACATATTGTGTTGTAATCAGCAATGTGACCAGAAACAAGGTCAAAATTTATTGATGGCAGAAGGTTGACCACGTGGTTGCTCGCTATTGAGGCGGCCACGGCGCGCTCCGCTATGGCGTCCCTGCGCGCGCTCTGCTCGCCGTTGAGGCAAAGTTACAATGGCAACGGTTAATAATTCTTAATAATTGACTTACATATTTAGGATAATTAAAAATACCAAATGCGGCAAGGCCCAGAACACACACAACGTACATATGCATACAATTAAAATAAAATCTAAGCTAAAAGGCTGAGCTGGCGGCCTTCCGATGATGGTCTTCTCGGACTCCACGATCAGCATAGCACCCTTGCGGCTGTTCACTCCGAGTGTCCCGACCCGCCTCCGCCTACGGAGCTGCTGACACTGGGAGGCTCTTGTGGCTGTTGGGCCTCTTCCAGAAGAGCTTGACAGCGTGCAATCGCGCGCATGACAGCTCCGCGGAACCCCTCCATTTCCATGGCTCTGGCCTGGTAGCAAATTCCGTCGATCACCTGCATCGTCAAGATATCACGTTGGCGATGTTCTACTTCGTCGGGGACGTCAACTCTGCCAAGGATGTGCTCGAGCCTGGCCACCACATCATCGGGATCGAGGTTGACATGGCCGCCGCGGGCAATGATGAAGCCGTAGGCTGCCTTTGTCTTAAACTGAATCGCAGAGGTCCTCTGCCCATTCCTTGTGGGGAATCAGGCTCTCGATGAGCACTGGTGACAGCGGTTCTTCGGTTGGGTCGTCGATCATGCCGCCAAGTAGCTCTGGATCTTTTGCACGGGGGATGGCAAACTGTTCATCACACCTCCTCTACAATATGTCAATTGTGCTCCCAAGGACTATGACGCCGATGTCGCTGCCGATGGGCCATGGTGCCTGCACCGGCCGATGAAGCTCTTGCTCCCCGACCTGCTCTGGCTCGTTCTCCTCGCCGAAGATGTAATGCAGGTAGGCGCCAACATAGAAGCTTTGGTCGTTGCCTGGCATGCTTGGAATAACTAATGGTAGATGGGTGAGGACTAGATCTTCGCAGAGTGTCGCAGCGGTGCGTTGCCGCCTGGGTTATATGAAGCAAGCCGTTAGCTGGTGGCGGGAAACCAGTGAGGGAATACACGTGGATTTTACAATTCACCCATGTGGAGCGCAGGAAGCATTCGCTGGAGCGAGGGAAGACTAAGTGGAGCACACACACAACCCGAATACCGTATCCGGTGCCACGTGTTATTTATCACACAAGTGTTAACATAAGGAAATGCATGTGTAACTTATTAATCATCGCACACGAGTACCCGCAGACGCATCGTGTGCGATACTCCTAGCCACCGCAAGCAACTAGTTTGCATTTTTGTACAAATCGCACACGAACTAACTGTATTAACCGTCTATGTGGTAAATTCTCATCGCAAACAGTTCATCCGAGTCGGCTGCTTTCCACGTATCACACACATCTTGTTAAGTTGAACCGTTTCTGTTGCGTTTGCTAATCGAAAACAGTTCGTCCGAGTGAACCGTATGCCCTATATCACACACACCTTGATCGGGCTAACCGTTTATGTTGCACTCCCTAATAGCAAATAGTTCATCGGAGTGAACTATATGCCGTATATCGCACACACACATTGATATGGCTGCCCATTTCTGTTGTTCTGCCTCATCGCAGACAGTTCGAACGGGTTAACCGTGTGCCCTACATCGCACACGGAACTAAAATCTGAACCGTGTTTGATGCGTCCTGCATCGCAAACGTTTTGCACCCTTTTTGACGGTTTTTTTACATGCCTGTTTATGATTAATGCATCGCACACAGTTTCGTGAAAGGGTCTTTGATCGTAGTGTCGCGTTAGCAGCATCCTGCAGTAGTGTATATATCAATCTTTACATCTGGACCATTCCGGAGCTCCTTGTCATGTCCGTGATCTCATCCGAGAATGCGAACAACATTCGGTCACCAACTCACATAACTCGTATAATACTATATCGTCAACGAGCATTAAGTGTGCGGACCCTACGGGTTCAAGAATGATGTAGACATGACCGAGACGCCTCTCCGATCAATAACAAATAGCGGGACCTGGATGCCCATATTGGTTCCTACATATTCTATAAAGATCTTTATCAGTCGAACTCTTTTGACAATATACGTAATTCCCTTTGTCTGTCGGTATTTTATCAGTCGATCCCTTTTGACAATATACGTAATTCAATTTGTCTGTCGGTATGTTACTTGCCCAGGCCATTGTGGTCGGCCCTTGAGTTCTGCAGATGAATGGCAAATACTAGTTGACGCCCATTATGGCAAAACCTATTTGGCGCCTTCATTGCCGGTTAAAGGTGTTTTCCCCATCTGGCGCACAACCCGCGCCAGAGTTCGGCCGGCCCATTAACCTTTTTTGTTTCCAGCTATGGTTTAATAAAGATGCGGACAAAGATGTCACACTCGAGACGTCTTCATTAATAGAGAAAAGAAAAAATCACTACGACATCTTCACACGTGTGCTTAATAATTTATTTTTTATTTTTATTCATTCTTCAGTTCACTGCAAATGGAGAAGCATGCTTCTTTTTTTCTTCATTTTTGCCTTGTTCTATTTTATTTTAATTTATTTTATCTGTTTTGTTTTCGTTATTGTGTGAAGTTTTTTCAAATTCGTGAACTTTTTTCTCTCAAAATGGATGAACTTTTTCAAATTTCTGAACATTTTTCTTCAAAATCGATGAACTTTTTTATAATTTCACAAACTTTTTTCTTCAAATTCGATGAACATTTTGCAATATATATGAACTTTTCCAAATTCAGGAACTCTTTGTTGAAATGCACGAACTTTTTCCAAATTTGTGCATTGTTTTTCAAAATCAATGGACTTTTTTCAAAATTTAGTAAACTTTTTCAAATCTGTGAACATGTTTTTAGATGGTTGAATTTTTTTTCCAAACCAATGAACCTTTTTTTCAAATTCATGAACCTTTTGTACGTTTGTGATTTTTTTCGAAATCCGTGAATTTTTTAATTTATGATTTTTTAATTTTTTTGGAATTTTCAAAAAAAGAATTGTAATGTTAAATAGTCAAATCATCACCAGTTAACTAGTCAACCATCGACCGGTCAACCATGATCGAGCGCAGAAATCAGCGATCCTTAGTTGTTTTTTACCCTGGGACGATGCACCGTCAGTTTTTTTAACAACGCCAAGATACTGGGCTGGCCTAGAACGCATGTCCGTGGGCAGCAGTTCTCCTAGCCGGCGCTTAAGGCCCCGACTAAGAGTACAGGCCCATTAGTCACCGAAATCACTAGTTGAGGAGTACTTATTACAAAGATCACTCCCACCTCCCAGGTTGCGACAAGCGGCGCGCTGGGTGTTTTCCCTTTTTCATAGACCCGTTTATTCAAAACGTTTATCTCTTAAACCGTGCTTCCAAGTCTTGAACCATTTTCACCGTTGGATTCCTCACGTCGAGATCTTCAAAACTAGATCTCATGTTGATAGGTTTTGATAAATTCTTTTAACAAAAAAACAAGATGAAAAAACCGACCCGGAAGCACGGTTTTTTCCCTTTCCGGAAGTGGTACGCCCGTGCCACTCGCGAATGCAGAACCGTGCCTCTCGCGGAAGAAAAAAAACAGAAAACGCATTTTTTTCGTTTCTAAGAGGCACGGTCGTGACTCTCGCGAAAGGACAATCATGCGTCTCATGGAAGCAAAACCGTGCCTCTCGCGGAAGGAAAAAAAAACAGAAAACGCATTTTTTCCCGTTTCCGTGTGGCACGACCGTAACTCTTGCGGAAGCAAAACCGTGCCTCTTGTGAAACTAAATAGAAAACATGTTTTTTCCTTTTCCGAAAGGCACGGCCGTGACTCTCGCAAATGCATAACTGTGCCTCTTGCGGAAGCAAAAACGTGCCTCACGCTCAAGAAAAAATGCAGAAAACACATTTTTTTAGTTTCCGAAAGGCACGGCTGTGATTCTCGCGAAAGCACAACCATGCCTCTCGCGGAAGCAAAATCGTGCCTCTTGCGGAAGGAAAAAAACAGAAAACACGTTTTTTTTTCCGTTTCCGAAAGGCACGGCTGTGACTCCCGCGAAAGCACAACCGTGCCTTTCGCGGAAGCAAAATCATGCCCCTCATGAAAAAAAAAACTCGTTTTTTTCGTGCAATTTTTTTCGTTCTTTTTTTGACCCAAAAGTTAAGGAAGACCGGTAGAAAACCGAAACATCGAATAAAAACGAAAAAATTGTTTAAAAAGCCGAAAACGTGTGCGGAAAAAAAAATTCCAGAGTGAGCGCCTAGAGCGCGACACTTGGCGAGCGACTAAGAGCACGCCAAGTGGCACTGATCGTTACGAGACTCCTGAAGGAGCGCTCGTTAACAAGTTGCTCTCATTAGTCACCAAGGTGAGGTCGTGCCTCTGTTTGAGTCAAGTTGGGCCGCCCCAGAGGCGTATTTGTGCGATCAGATATTGTTACATCACTGCTACTGTAGTTTTTTATTTTCTTTTCTCTTGTGCTATTTTTTTCTTTCAGTTTTCCTTTTTATTCTATTTTTGCTTTAGGATTTGCCTTTCCTTTTTGTTTTGCTGCTTTTTTCGTTTTTCTTCGGGATTTATTTTTCCCTTGTTTTTCCTTCTAGGCCTTTTCTTTTCTGTAGTTCTATACTCCCTTTGTTCCAAATACCAGATGACCCGGTGCGCCAAATGGCGCAGAGACCATTTGAAACCGTGCGCGCTTCAAAAATATTTGCATGTTTTCGTAACTTTAGGTTTGAGCAAGCTCACAGACCATGTCAAACCCGAAGTGTTTTGAAAATATTTGACTTTGTTAATAAAAGTCGGTTTCAGTATTTGACTTTGTTAGTCGAAGTATGTTTTAGCAGGGTATTAATTCAAACACTTTATAAGATGAAAAATGAAGGATAATTCATCTTTGAAAATATATACTTGAGCATGCATAGTTTGTTATTTTATTTGAGTAACATAGTGAAATGGCACAAGGTCCAAATTCAAACCCACATTGTTTTGAAACGGTTTGTTTTTCTTTAATACTTCTATCTTTTAAATTGTAGGTGCATGGTAAGAATCGTTATGCATATGATCGATACATTGACAAATAAAAGAGGTCACTGCCATAGTCAAAATTTACACCTACCATAAAAAATATCATGTTTCTAGCTTTACCATGGAATTGCACTTTTTGTGATGATAACAAAGTTTGGTATCGCTAACAACCACAATTTTTGAAGGACGGAGCAAGCAAAAAAATTGCAAACTCAGACAATGTAGAGATTGGTAAAAATCTCGATTTTAGCATATACATAAAGGACATGCCACATTAAAAAAACGAGCTATACTGTAGATAGCCCATTACATGCTTCAGCGTCAATCAGATGGCACTGGTAGAAAAAAGGCCTTTAGTCCCGGTTCGCAAAGGCCTTTAGTCCCGGTTCTAATCAGACTGTTGTAAACATTGGAGACCATGATCGTGTGGTAACTGTACATATCAATTATGTACCAGGAAGATAAAGTTTAGAAATTGGTCACGATCATGTATTTGTTAACCTCATTCACCATGGGGGCGCACCCCATCCTCCGCACATTCACTGTCTATGCTCTCTGCTTGCCACAGACGTGATTCCTATATTTCATAATCATTGCCTTAGATATCGTCATAAATTTGCACTTTTCTATCAATTGCTCGACAATAATTTGTTCACGCACCGTATTCTTTGCTATGTTGAGAGAAGCCTCTAGTGAAACGTATGGCCCCCGGGCCTATTTTCCATCATATAAGTCTCCGATTTACTATTTTCCATCATATTAGTTTCCGATCTATTATTTTGCAATCTTTTAATTTCCGATCTATAAACCTAAAATACCAAAAATATTTACTTTACCTTTTGTTTTGTTTCATCTGTCTCTATCAGATCTCACTTTTGCAAGTAACCGTGAAAGGACTGACAACCCCTTTTATCTTGTTGGGTGCAAGTTGTTTGATTGTTTGTGCAGGTATTTGGTGATTTGTGCGTTGTATCCTACTGGATTGATACCTTGGTTCTCTAACTGAGGGAAATACTTATCTCTACTTTGCTGCGTCGCCCTTTCCTCTTCAAGGGAAAAACCAACGCAAGCTCAAGAAGTAGCACTCCCGATTGGATCAGGAGCGCCGCCGCTCGATCAGCAGCCCGAAAAGAATATCAAATAGTTTTTTAACTCACCGAGACTATGGGTTGAATAGCAAAAATAGCAGGGACTTTTTAGTGAAAAGGATGCGACGGTGAACCCGACGGAGTTAATCCGTGCTTTATTATTAGGGAAAGATATACTAATTTCTATACATATTGGATCAAAATGTTAAAATTCCTCAAATGTCAAAATTCCTTAACTTTTTTCTATATACATCTAATGATCTAGTGAAAAAAATGTCCAAATTCTTGCATCTAATCATCTAGTGTGTGTGTGTGTTCATGCATATATATATATATATATATATATATATATATATATATATATATATATATTACCTATATATATATATATCTGTGTGTGTGCGTGTGTGTGGGCTTGGGGAGGGGCCGGCGGCCTCCATGGCGGCACATGGGGCGAGGGAGAGGGGGGAGATCATAGCAGGGCCACGGGGCGACGGCGAGGCGAGGCGAGTCGGGGGCGGCGACAGCGTCGGCGGCGCGGCTATGAGCTCAGGGTCGGAGGAGCGGGCGCGGGTTGCGTAGAGGGAGTCCTAGATTAGGGGTTCCTCGGGTGTCCGAGCTATTCGATATGGGCCAGCCTGATGAGTCGTGAAGATAAAGCAAAAGACTATCCTCCATGTCCGGGTAGGACTCCCATATGCGTGGACGGCAAGTTTGGTGTTCAGATGAACTCTTTCCTTCCTTTACAAACCGACTCTGTACACCTAGACCCCTTCGGTGTATATATAAACCAGAGGGTTTAGTCCGTAGAGGCCAGTAGAATGATCATACGCTAGACAACCAGGGTTTAGCCATTACGATCTCGAGGTAGATCAACTCTTGTAACCCTTATACATTCATCGAATGCAATCAAGCAGGACGTAGGGTTTTACCTCCTTCAAGACGGCCCGAACCTGGGTAAACATCGTGTCCCCATCGTCCCTTGTTACCATTGATCTTCAGGCACACAGTTTGGGACCCCCTACCGGAGATCTGCCGGTTTTGACGCCGACAGGCATCCCAGGCGGCGTCGGGCTCGGCTCGGGGAGGAATGGGCGCGGGCAGCATCGGGGACCGGCGTGAGGAGACGCACTAAAAGAAAGTGGCACAAGCTCCGGCGTCGTGGAGGCGAGACGACGACGACGCGACGATGTCAAAGAGGTCGAAGAAAGCAGAGGAACTGAAAAAATTTGAATTGCTATATATATATATATATATATATATATATATATATATATATATATATATATATATATATATATATATATATATATATATATATATATATATATATATGCGGGGACCTTTAGTCCCGGTTGGAGCCACCAACCGGGACTAAAGGTCACTTTTGGCCAGCCGAAGCGGCGGGAAGCGCATGCCTTTAGTCGCGGTTGGTGGCTCCAACCGGGACTAAAGGGGGGCCTTTAGTCGCGGCTGGAGCCACCAACCGCCTTTAGTCGCGGCTGGAGCCACCAACCGCGACTAAAGGCCTGTGCTTCCTGTGTCCAATGTTTAGTGCCACCTCGCTAGTTGAGAGGAGCTCACACCGGTTTATAAGCCCCACCGCGGCTACCGTGTCGAGCTCCTTCCTAAGTAGGCCTTTGTGGGCCTATCGAAATTGTGCTGCCCTGTGGGGCCTACTAGGTCGTACGGGCCTGCATCCTGGCCCAACTAGAGGTTGGGTTTCTAGTCGTATGCAGGCCGTGGCGGCCCAGTAGGCGTGCTTTTTTAATTTATTAATTTATTTGTTTTTTCGCTTTATTTTTTTGTTTCTGAGTTGTTTTTTTGCTTTATTTAGAGTTTCTTTGTGAATCTTTTTTCTTCAGGTAAAAACAATTATAAACTTTCTTTTAGTGCGATAGTTTTAAAATTTGGATAGTTTAAATTTGAATTTTGTGTGAATCACTAGTTTGTGAATAACTTTATTTTAAAAATATATTTTTCAGTGATTCTTTTTTCGCTGTTTAATATTAGTGTGTTTTATCATTATATTTAAATGGTAATTCTTAGGTTATTTTAAAAATGAAATGCCTTTGTAACAGATGAGTTTTCGTCCGAAACCCTGATACTTCGAAAGAGATTGTCCATTTTGTACACGAAGTGCTTCCAATTTTTGCCACCCTAAGTACGTCAAACACATCAATCGTAAAAGTGGATGAACACATAGAGTACCGGACCAAAGCATTAACACATAGTGAATACATGAACTCCTCAAACTACGGTCACCATCGGGAGTGGTCCCGATTATTGTCACTTCGGGGTTGCCAGATCATAACACATAGTAGGTGACTATTGACTTGCAAAATAGGTTCAAGAACTCACATATATTCATGAAAACATAATAGGTTCAGATCTGAAATCATGGCACTCGGGCCCTAGTGACAAGCATTAAGCATAGCAAAGTCATAGCAACATCAATCTCAGAACATAGTGGATACTAGGGATCAAACCCTAACAAAACTAACTCGATTATATGATAAATCTCATCCAACCCATCACCGTCCAGCAAGCCTACGATGGAATTACTCACGCACGGCGGTGAGCATCATGAAATTGGTGATGGAGGAAGGTTGATGATGACGATGGCGACGGATTCCCCTCTCCGGAGCCCTAAACGGACTCCAGATCAGCCCGCCCGAGAGAGTTTAGGGCTTGGCGGCGGCTCTGTATCGTAAAACGCGATGAATCCTTCTCTTTGATTTTTTTCTCCCCGAACATGAATATATAGAGTTGGAGTTGAGGCCGGTGGAGCACCAGGGGGCCCACGAGGCAGGGGGCACGCCCAGGGGGTAGGCGCGCCCCCACCCTCGTGGACAAGGTGTGGGCCCCCTGGCCTTGATTCTTTCGCCAGTATTTTTTATTAATTCCAAAAATATTCTCTGTGAAGTTTCAGGTCATTCCGAGAACTTTTATTTCTGCACAAAAATAACACCATGGCAATTCTGCTAAAAACAGCGTCAGTCCGGGTTAGTTCCATTCAAATCATGCAAGTTAGAGTCCAAAACAAGGGGAAAAGTGTTTGGAAAAGTAGATGCGATGGAGACGTATCAACTCCCCCAAGCTTAAACTTTTGCCTGTCCTCAAGCAATTCAGTTGATAAACTGAAAGTGATAAATAAAAACTTTTACAAACTCTGTTTGCTCTTGTTGTTGCAAATATGTAAAGCCAGCATTCAAGTTTTCAGCAAAGATTATGAACTAACCATATTCACAATAACATTTAGGTCTCATGTTTACTCATATAAATGGCATAATCAACTAGCGAGCAATAATAATAAATCTCAGATGACAACACTTTCTCAAAACAATCATAATATGATATAACAAGATGCATGGTATCTCGCTAGCCCTTTCTGAGACCGCAAAACATAAATGCAAAGCACCTTTGAAGATCAAGGACTGACTAGACATTGTAATTCATGGTAAAAGAGATCCAGTCATAGTCATACCCAATATAAACAAATAGTAATGGATGCAAATGACAGCGGTTCTCTCCAACTGGTGCCTTTTAATAAGAGGGTGATGACTCAACAGAAAAGTAAATAGATAGGCCCTTCGCAGAGGCAAGCAGGGATTTGTAGAGGTGCCAGAGCTCGATTTTGAAATAGAGATGAATAATATTTTGAGCGGCATACTTTCATTGTCAACATAACAACCGAGAGATCTCGATATCTTCCATGCTACACACATTACAGGCGGTTCCCAAACAGAATGGTAAAGTTTATACTCCCCTCCACCAACAAGCATCAATCCATGGCTTGCCCGAAACAACGGGTGCCTCCAACTAACAATAGTCCCAGGGGAGTTTTGTTTGGAATTATTTTGATTTGATTTGAGCAAGGGACTGGGCATCCCGCTGACCAGCCATTTTCTCGTGAGTGAGGACCGGAGTCCACTCCTCTTGAGAATAACCCGCCTAGCATGGAAGATACACACAGCGCTAGTTGATACATGAGCTATTCTAGCATACAAAACATAATTTTATTTGAAGGTTTAGAGTTTGGCACATACAATTTACTTGGAACGGCAGGTAGATACCGCATATAGGAAGGTATGGTGGACTCATATGGAATAACCTTGGGGTTTATGGAAGTGGATGCACAAGCAGTATTCCCTCTAAGTACAAGTGAAGGCTAGAAAAAGACTGGGAAGCGACCAACTAGAGAGCGACAACAGTCATGAACATGCATTAAAATTAATAAACATTGAGTTCAAGCATGAGTAGGATATAATCTGCCATGAACATAAATATCGTGGAGGCTATGTTGATTTGTTTCAACTACATGTATGAATCGTTCAAATGAGGATACCACTCTATCATACCACATCACAACCATTTTAATAGCATGTATACACGCAAGGTAAACCATTATAAGCTCCTAGCTAATTAAGCATGGCATAAGCAACTATAATCTCTAATTGTCATTGCAAACATGTTCATTCATAATAGGCTGAATCAGGAACGATGAAATAATCATATTTACAAAAACAAGAGAGGTCGAGTTCATACCAACTTCTCTCATCTCAATTAGTCCATCATATATCGTCATTATTGCCATTCACTTGCACGACCGAATGTTGGTGATAATAATAATAGTGCACGTGCATTGGACTAAGCTGGAATCTGCGAGCATTTAATACAAGGGAGAAGACAAGGTAATATGGGTTCCTCGTTAAATCAACAATAATGCATATGAGAGCCACTTCAACATTTTAATCATGGTCTTCTCCTCTCGACCCCCAAAGAAAAGAAATAAAACAAAACTATTTTCATGGGAAAGCTCCCAACAAGCAAAAGAAGAACGAGAAATCTTTTTGGGTTTTCTTTTAGTTACTACTACTACAAGCAACAAAAGTAAACTAGCTAAAAGCTACTACTAATTTTTTTGTTTTTTCTTAAGGTTATTCAAACACACAAGATGAAAGCGAGAAAAACAAAATAAACTAGCATGGATAGTACAATGAAAAAGTATGAGCACCGACAACTGGAATGAGTGTGTGAACATGAATGTAATGTCAGTGAGAAATACGTACTCCCCCAAGCTTAGGCTTTTGGCCTAAGTTGGTCTATGCCCATGGATCAAATTGTAGTTGGGGTCGTACTGAGATGCATCCTCGGGGTGCCACTGGTTTGCAATCTCCTCCGGATCCCACTGGTAAACAGACTGACGGTGAGGATCAACTTGTGGCTCCGGCTCTGGCTCTGGAGCTGGTGTGGGGTTTCGGTAAGCATGAATGGCCGCCGGCAGAACAAGATACTTGCCTAAAGATAAGTTAAACAAAGAAGGAGCAGGCAAAGTAATAGTCTCAAAGTAATCTTTATCAAATATTAGTCTATAGTTAAGCATCTTTTTCTTATTCTTAACAATAAAATCATGTGCTACCATACTCTTATAGTCTAGAAAAACAGGAGGTAGCAACTTTTCTTCTTTCTCATAATGCCTAATAGGTATGTTAAAGTGAGCAGCGAGGCGCGAAGCGAAGATACCTCCCAAGATGGGACCCTTCATACGGTTCGATTTAACCGCTTGGCAACAATAGCGCCTAGACTAGAAGTGTTATCACAAAACAAGGCATGGCCCAAAATAACAATATTAGGGGCACTAAGGTTTCCACAGTTCCCGCGACCAATTAAACATCTACTAGCAAATATTGCAAAGTAACGCGGAATGGGAAAGTGCATGCTAGTAATTCTTGCATCGGAATCTTTCCTCGTTTCCCCTACAGCAATCATATCAATAAACCCTTCCACATCATTACGATGTGGTTCCTTTATGCTGCCCGCAAATGGTATCTTACAGACCCGACAGAAATCAAATAGAGACATCTCCTTAAACCCATCATATAAATAAAAATCCATTGAAGGTTGTGATCTCCTAGCATGGAAATGAAAATTTTGCACGAAAATATTAGTGAGTAGGAGATACTGTTCGCGCTGGTCGTGGAGGAAATCGATGAGGCCCGCATTCTCAGCCAAATAATAAAAATCATCATGAATCCCGGCTGCCCTCAAGAAATCATCACAAGGCCATTCACACGGCCGAACCTCCGCGGTGCGAGGGAGATTATATTTGGGCCTCTTATCCTCTTCACTTTACTTATCCTTCGAGCTTCGACTCGAAGAGCCCCTCAAAAATTTCTTCATCAATTTCTGAAAATTTCTGAAATTTTTAGTAACTTAAAATAATAGTGAACCAAACTGAACAAAATTGATAGCAACCACTCCCACAAGTGCCTAGAGGCTATATCATGCATTAGAACTACTTGGGACCATATAAATTTGACATGCAAGCTCAAGAACAGGGTCACCTAGGCAGGAAAAATTTGTAACCAATAAAGCACTAGAACAAAAACTAATTGGACCATTGGAGGAGTCACATACCGAAGAACAATCCCCCAAAGCAGTTTTGTGAATGGAGCTTTGAGCAAGGAGATCGAATGGCAGCAATTGACCTGAAACTTGACGGAGCTTATTTTTGGACTAGAGGAAGGCCACGGAGTCAAAGAGTTGGGCCAGAAGAGTCCCGGGCAGCCCACGAGGGTGGGGGGCGCGCCCACCCCCCTGGGCGCGCCTCCCTGCCTCGTGGACAGCCCGGAGACCCCACTGACTTGTTCTCGACACCAACACCTCTCATATATACCCCAACTTCCAGAAAGTAACCTAGATCGGAAGTTCCGCCGCCGCAAGCCTCTGTAGCCACGAGAAATTAATCTAGGCCCTCTCTGGCACCCTGCCGGAGGGGGCCACCATCACCGGTGGCCATGGAGGAGTATCCCGGAGAGGCCCTCATCGCCATGAAGGCCAAGGACCAGAGGGAGAACCTTTCCCCATCCAGGGTGGAGGCCATGGAGGAGGAAGCATAAGGGGGAGAACCTCTCCTCCGCTCTCTTGGTGGCACCGGAGTGCCATCGAGAGGGGAATCATCACCGCGGGGATCGTCTTCATCAACATCACCATCATCATCACCATCCTCATCTATTTTACGCGGTCCACTCTCCCGCACCCCGCTATAATCCCTACTTGAACATGGTTCTTTATGCCACATATTATGAGCCAATGATGTGTTGCCATCCTATGATGTTGGCGCCTTCGTGGAGCCAAACCGAAGGAAGAGCAAAAGGGCGCCGTTAGTGGACACCTACCACTTTTCACCGGTTAGAGGCCCTCGCTAGCGCGCCCCAAGACATCAGTCCTTTTTCTGCTTGCTGGCCAAGGTCAGTTTACTGAATCCCCCTTCCAAACACCAGATATCCTTTGTCTTTTGGTTGATTGATGATCTAGATTGGTACGAGTTGTATGTTTTATTTTGGTGATGTCCTATGGTGCCCTCCGTGTCGCGCAAGCGTGAGGGATTCCCGCTGTAGGGTGTTGCAATACGTTCATGATTCGCTTATAGTGGGTTGGTGAGTGACTGAAAAACAAACCCGAGTAAGGGGGTTGTTGCGCATGGGAATAAAGAGGACTTGATGCTTTAATGCTATGGTTGGGTTTTACCTTAATGATCTTTAGTAGTTGCGGATGCTTGCTAGAGTTCCAATCATAAGTGCATATGATCCATGTAGAGAAAGTATGTTAGCTTATGCCTCTCCCTCATATGAAATTGCAATGACGACTATCGGTCTTGTTAACAATTCCCTAGGACAATTCCGCACACCGATCCATCATTATTCAACACTCGCTATTTATAATATTTAGTAATATATTCTAACTTTATGATAACAGCACCTAGTTTTATGTTTTAGCTCTCCGATACCATACAAAGTTATCCTCTTCATACCCACAACGTAGTTTTATTTCTCATTGCTAGTTGGAAGCAAACGTTCGGTGTACGTAGAGTCGTATCAGTGGCAGATAGGGCTTGAGAGAATATTGATCTTACCTTTAGCTCCTTGTGGGTTCGACACTCCATACTTATCAATTCCACCTTTGGAAATTGCTACGATGATTCCCTCCACTTGGGGATTATCAAGCTCTTTTCTGGCGCCGTTGCCAGGGAGCAATAGCGTGGGGTTGATATTCTCGTGTATGCGTGTTTGCTTTCTTCACTAAGTAGCTTTTGTTTTTTTTCCTTTTTGTTTCTGTTTAGTTGTGGGTGAAACATACAAAAAAAATTAAAAGAATTAAAATACAAAAAAAATTACTTGCCTCTCATGCCTAAAAAGTTTTTCAAAAAAGAGAAGTGATTGGAAAGTTATGCATTGAAGAAGTGAGGGTCGACCTTCAGCACTTGTGTTCATGCTCACGGAAAGAATGTAGAATTTTTCATGGAATTTTCTCTGTGAATAACTATCTCCTTGTGTATATCCATTGTATTATAAAAATAATGTGCCAAGCTTTGGTTTTAGGATGATTAGATTGCTTGTTTACTATGTGCAGAACAAAAACAGAAACTTTGGCTGTAGCGCGTGATTTTACATTTTTTACTGGAAAGTCAAATGGGTCCGAAACTTTTAGCACATTACTTCTGTATAAATTGTTCAAATTGGCAAATTTATATCATAATTGTTCGAGTTACAGAAGTTTAGTAAACTTCCAGATTACTACAGACTGTCCTGTTTAAGACAGATTCTGTTTTTGATGCATTGTTTGCTTGTTTTGATGAAACTATCGATTTCTATCAGTGGATTAAGCCATGGAAAAGTTATATTACAGTAGCTATAATGAAAAAACAAAATATGAATTGGTTTGCAACAGTACTTATAGTAGTGATTTGCTTTGTTATACTAAGGGATCTCACAAAGTTTTTGTTAAAGTTTTGTGTGGATGAAGTGTTCGAAGATCGAGGAGCTATCAATATGAGAAGAATAAAGAGAGGCAAGAGTTCAAGCTTGGGGATGCCCAAGGAACCCCAAGTAAATATTTCAAAGGATACTCAAGCATCTAAGCTTGGGGATGCCGCAGAAGGCATCCCCTCTTTCGTCTTCAAAACTATTGGTATACCTTACTCGGAGCTATATTTTTATTGGTCACATGATATGTGTTTTTCTTGGAGCGTGATTACAATTTTACTTGCTGTTTGAATAAAACCATTGGATCTGAAATATTGAATGAAAAATAATCCTCCCATGGCTAGTTAATTATTTTACTACTCAGTGATCTTCACTTGTATCTTTTTGGAGTAGTTTGTCAATAACTCAGGTGCGTCACGTATATCCTATGAGTAAAAGGTTGAATGAATTGAATGTCATACATCTGAATTTATATATGTTTCAGATGCTTATAACATGGGGAGTAATGACTTCACACATAATAAGTATAGGTAGTAAACTCATTGAAAGTTAGCAAATGTAGAATTGGTCACTTGAACAATTCATGAAAGAATATTGAAGGAAGAGAGATTTCACATATAAATATACTATCTTGGACATCTTTTGTAATTGTGAGCACTCATTAAAATATGACATGATAAAAGTTTGATGTTGGACAAGGAAGACAACGTAATAGGTTATGTTTTCTTATATCCGAAATAAAGTATATTGTCCTGGATCATCCAACATGTTGAGCTTGCTTTTCCCTCTCATGCTAGCCAAATTCTTTGCACCAAGTAGAGATACTACTTGCGCTTCCAAACATCCCTTAAAACAAGTTTTGCCATGAGTGTCCCCCATACCTACCTATGGATTGAGTAAGATCCTTCAAGTAAGTTGTCATCGGTGCATGCAATAAAAATTGCCCTCTAAATATGTATGATCTATTAATGTGGAGAAAATAAGCTTTATATGATCTTGTGATGTGGAAGAAATAAAAGCGACGGACTGCATAATAAAGGTCCATATCACAAGTGGCAATATAAAGTGACGTTATTTTGCATTAAGATTTTGTGCATCCAACCTTAAAAGCGCATGACAACCCCTGCTCCCCTCTTCGAAGAACCTATCTTTTACTTTTATCTTCTACCTTATGCAAGAGTCATGGTGATCTTCACCTTTCCTTTTTACATTTTATCCTTTGGCAAGCACATTGTGTTGGAAAGATCCTTCTATATATATATCCAATTGGATGCAAGTTATCATGAACTATTATTGTTGACATTACCCTTGAGGTAAAAGGTTGGGAGGCGAATCCATAAGCCCTTGTCTTTCTCTGTGTCCGATTTAAAACTTTGAACCCATAAATATCACATGAGTGTTAGCAATTGTGAAAGATTAAATGATAGTTGAGTATGTGGAGTTTGCTGAATCAAAGCTCTGACATAGGCCCTTCCTAAAAATATGATGAATTGCAATTGTTTGATGACTAAGAGCACTGTTTGTTAGTTTTCAAGAAAGTTTATGATCTATACTTTAACATGTGAATAGCTCGTTACTTGATCATGAAAAGTTTTATGAGATGAGCTATTGTTATGACATATAATGATGCTAGAAAAAGTGATTGGTACTATCATTGATCAAACTTATGCACTTGCCAGCATTCACATTTCATAAATTATTTCTTTTATCATTTACCTACTCGAGGCGAGCAGGAATTAAGCTTGGGATGCTGATACGTCTCCAACGTATCTATAATTTATGAAGTATTCATGCTATTATATTATCCTTCTTAGATGTTTTATATGCATTTATATGCTATTTTATATGATTTTTGGGACTAACCTATTAACCTAGAGCCCAGTGCCAGTTTCTGTTTTCTCCTTGTTTTAGACTATCGCAGAAAAGGAAAACCAAACGGAGTCCAATTGACCTGAAACTTGATGGAGCTTATTTTTGGACCAGAGGAAGGCCACGGAGTCAAATAGTTGGGCCAGAAGAGTCCCGGGCTGCCCACGAGGGTGGGGGCGGCGCCCACCCCCCGGGGCGCACCTCCCTGCCTCGTGGACAGCCCGGAGACCCCCCTGACTTGTTCTCGACGCCAACACCTCTCATATATACCCCAACTTCCAGAAAGAAACCTAGATCGGAAGTTCCGCCGCCGCAAGCCTCTGTAGCCACGAGAAATCAATCTAGGCCCTCTCTGGCACCCTACCGGAGGGAGCCATCATCACCATTGGCCATGGAGGAGTATCCCGGAGAGGCCATCATCGCCATGAAGGCCAAGGACAAGAGGGAGATCCTTTCCCCATCCAAGGGGGAGGCCATGGAGGAGAAAGCACAAGGGGGAGAACCTCTCCTCCACTCTCTTGGTGGCACCGGAGTGCCATCGAGAGGGGAATCATCGCCGCGGGGATCGTCTTCATCAACATCACCATCGTCATCACCATCCTCATCTCTTTTACGCGGTCCACTCTCCCGCACCCCGCTGTAATCCCTACTTGAGCATGGTGCTTTATGCCACATATTATGATCCAATGATGTGTTGTCATCCTATGATGTTTTGAGTAGATATTCTTTGTCTTTGGGTTGATTGATGATGTAAATTGGTACGAGTTGTATTTTTTTTATTTTGGAGCTGTCCTATGGTGCCCTCCGTGTCACGCAAGCGTGATGGATTCCCGTTGTAGGGTGTTGCAATACGTTCATGATTCGCTTATATTGGCTTGGTGAGTGATTGAAACACAAACCCGAGTAAGGGGGTTGTTGCGTATGGGAATAAAGAGGACTTGATGCTTTAATGCTATGGTTGGGTTTTACCTTAATGATCTTTAGTAGTTGCGGATGCTTGCTAGAGTTCCAATCATAAGTGCATATTATCCAAGTAGAGAAAGTATGTTAGCTTATGCATCTCCCTCATATGAATTTGCAATGACGACTATCGGTCTTGTTAACAATTGCCTAGGACAATTCCGCACACCAATCCATCATTATTCCACACTCGCTATTTATAATATTTAGTAATATATTCTAACTTTATGATAACAGCACCTACTTTTATGTTGTAGCTCTCCGATACAATACAAAGTTATCCTCTTCATACCCACAACCTAGTTTTATTTCTCGTTGCTAGTTGGAAGCAAACGTTCGGTGTACATAGAGTCGTATTAGTGGGAGATAGGGCTTGAGAGAATATTGATCTTACCTTTAGCTCCTTGTGGGTTCGACACTCCATACTTATCAATTCCACCTTTGGAAATTGCTACGATGATTCCTTGCACTTGGGGATTATCATGGCGCGCCCTGGACCCTCGTGGCTAGGTGCTTGCTCCCCTGATGTGTTCTCAGTGCCAGATATTCTCAAATATTCTAGAAAAAATCATAATTCATTTTCAGGGCATTTGGAGAACTTTTATTTTCGGGGTATTTTTTTATTGCACGGATAATTCAGAAAACTGACAGACAATACTATTTTTGCTTTATTTAACCTAAATAATAGAAAGTAAAAGGAAGGTACATAAGGTTGTGCTTTATAACTTCACCCATCTCATGTTCATCAAAAGGAATCCACTAACAAGGTTGATCAAGTCTTGTTAACAAACTCATTCCGAATCGCATGAAACCGGAGAATTTTCGAATAGCACTAGGTTACCTCAATGGGGATATGCACGTCCCCAATAATAATAATATCATATTTCTTCTTGACAGTAGGAAGAGGAAATTCAAAAGTTCCAATAGTAATCGATGGAATTTTTCCAATAGAGTTGATACTGTGGACTTGAGGTTGTTTCCTCGGAAAGTGTACCGTATGCTCATTACCATTAACATGAAAAGTGACATTGCCTTTGTTGCAATCAATAACAGCCTCTGCAGTATTCAAAAAGGGTCTACCAAGAATAATAGACATTCTATCGTCCTCGGGAATATCAAGAATAACAAAGTCCGTTAAAATAGTAATGTTTGCAACTACAACAGGCACATCCTCACAAAATACCGACAGGTATAGCAGTTGATTTATCGGCCAATTGCAAAGATATTTCAGTAGGTGTCAACTTATTCAATTCAAGTCTACGATATAAAGAGAGAGGCATAACACTAACACCGGCTCCAAGATCACATAAAGCAGTTTTAACATAGTTTCTTTTAATGGAGCATGGTATAGTTGGTACTCCTGGATCTCCTAATTTCTTTGGTATTCCACCGTTAAAAGTATAATTAGCAAGCATGGTGGAAATTTCAGCTTCCGGTATCTTTCTTTTATTTGTAACAATATCTTTCATGTACTTATCATAAGGATTCATTTTAAGCATATCATTCAAACGCATACGCAAAAAGATAGGTCTAATCATTTCAGCAAAGCGCTCAAAATCCTCATCATCCTTTTTCTTGGATGGTTTAGGAGGAAAAGGCATGGGTTTCTGAACCCATGGTTCTCTTTCTTTACCGTGCTTCATAGCAACAAAGTCTCTCTTATCATAACGTTGATTCTTTGATTGTGGGTTATCAAGATCAACAGCAGGTTCAATTGCTACATCATTGTTATTGCTAGATTGAGCATCAACATGAACATCATCATTAACATTATCACTAGGTTCATGTTCATTACCAGATTGTGTTTCAGCATCAGAAATAGAAATATCATTGGGATTCTCAGGTGTGTCAACAACAGGTTCACTAGAAGCATGCAAAGTCCTATCATTTTTCTTTTTCTTCCTCTTAGAAGGACTAGGTGCATCAACATTAGTTCTCTTAGAATCTTGCTCAATTCTCTTACGGTGGCCCTCAGGATTCAAAGGTTCTTGAGTCATTTTACCCCCTCTAGTCATAACTCTAAGAGCATTATCATTTTTCTTATTGTTGAATTCATTGAGCAAATCATTTTGAGATTTAAGCACTTGTTCTACTTGAGTGGTAACCATAGAGGCATGTTTACTAATAAGTTTAAGTTCACCTTTAACACTAGACATATAATCACTCAAGTGTTCAATCATATCAGCATTGTGTTTCAATTGTCTACCAACATAAGCATTGAAGTTTTCTTCTTTAACAATAAAATTATCAAAATCATCTAAGCATTGGCTAGCAGACTTGTAACGAGGAATATCACCTTCATCAAATCTATAGAGAGAATTTACCTTTACTACCTGTGTCGGGTTATCAAGACCATGTATTTCTTCAACTGGCGGCAAATTAAGACCATGTATTTCTTCAATAGGAGGTAAATTCTTAACATCTTTACCTTTAATACCTTTTTCTTTCATAGATTTCTTTGCCTCGTGCATATCTTCAGGACTGAGAAATAGAATACCCCTTTTCTTCGGAGTTGGCTTAGGAGTTTGTTCAGGAAGTGTCCAATTATTTTCATTAGTCAACATATTATTCAATAGCAATTCAGCTTGATCAATAGTTCTTTCCCTGAAAACACAACCAGCACAACTATCCAGGTGGTCTCTGGAAGCATCGGTTAGTCCATTATAAAAGATATCAAGTATTTCATTTTTCTTGAGAGGATGATCAGGCAAAGCATTAAGTACTTGGAGAAGCCTCCCCCAAGCTTGTGGGAGACTCTCTTCTTCAATTTGCACAAAATTATATATTTCCCTTAAAGCAGCTTGTTTCTTATGAGCGGGGAAATATTTATCAGAGAAGTAATAAATCATATCCTGGGGACTACGCACACAACCAGGATCAAGAGAATTAAACCATATTTTAGCATCACCCTTTAATGAGAACGGAAATAACTTAAGGATATAATAGTAGCGAGTTTTCTCATCATTAGTGAACAGGGTGGCTATATCATTTAATTTAGTAAGATGTGCCACAACAGTTTCAGATTCATAGCCATAAAAAGGATCAGATTCAACCAAAGTAATTATCTCAGTATCAATAGAGAAATCATAATCCTTATCTGTAACGCAGATATGTGAAGTAGAAAAAGCAGGGTCATATTTCATTCTAGCATTCAAAGACTTTTCTTTCAGCTTAGCTAATAATTTCTTAAGATCATTCCTATCATTGCAAGCAAGAAAGTCTCTAGCAGTTTCTTCATCCATAACATAACCCTCAGGCACAACAGGAAATTCATATCTAGGGGGAGAATATTCATCATCACTTTCATCAATATTATCAGTTTCAATAATTTCATTCTCTCTAGCCCTAGCAAGTTGTTCATCCAGAAATTCACCTAGTGGCACGGTATTATCAAGCATAGAAGTAGTTTCATCATAAGTATCATGCATAGCAGAAGTGGCATCATCAATAACATGCGAAATATCAGAATTAATAGCAGAAGCAGGTTTAGGTGTCACAAGTTTACTCAAAACAGAAGGAGAATCAAATGCAGAGCTAGATGGCAGTTCCTTACCTCCCCTCGTAGTTGAGGGATAAATTTTAGTTTTCTCGTCTTTCATGTTCCTCATGGTGACCAGCAGATATAAATCCCAAGTGACTCAAAGAATAGAGCTATGCTCCCCGCCAACGGCGCCAGAAAAAAGTCTTGATAACCCACAAGTATAGGGGATCGCAACAGTTTTCGAGGGTAGAGTATTCAACCCAAATTTATTGATTCGACACAAGGGGAGCCAAAGAATATTCTCAAGTATTAGCAGTTGAGTTGTCAATTCAACCACACCTGGATAACTTAATATCTGCAGCAAAGTATTTAGTAGCAAAGTAGTATGGAAGTAACGGTAACGGTGGCAAAGGTAACAGTAGCAGTTTTGTAGTGATTGTAACAGTGGCAACGGAAAAGTAACTAAGCGGAGATAAATATGTGAAAAGCTCGTAGGCATTGGATCGGTGATGGATAGTTATGTCGGATGCGATCATTCATGCAATAGTTATAACATAGGGTGACACAGAACTAGCTCCAATTCATCAATGTAATGTAGGCATGTATTTCGAATATAGTCATACGTGCTTATGGAAAAGAACTTGCATGACATCTTTTGTCCTACCCTCCCGTGGCAGCGGGGTCCTATTGGAAACTAAGGGATATTAAGGCCTCCTTTTAATAGAGTACCAGACCAAAGCATTAACACATAGTGAATACATGAACTCCTCAAACTACGGTCATCACCGGGAGTGGTCCCGATTATTGTCACTTCGGGGTTGCCGGATCATAACACATAGTAGGTGACTATTGACTTGCAAAATAGGATCAAGAAATCACATATATTCATGAAAACATAATAGGTTCAGATCTGAAATCATGGCACTCGGTCCCTAGTGACAAGCATTAAGCATAGCAAAGTCATAGCAACATCAATCTCAGAACATAGTGGATACTGGGGATCAAACCCTAACAAAACTAACTCGATTACATGATAAATCTCATCCAACCCATCACCGTCCAGCAAGCCTACGATGGAATTACTCACGCACGGCGGTGAGCATCATGAAATTGATGATGGAGGAAGGTTGATGATGACAATGGCGACGGATTCCCCTCTCCGGAGCCCCGAACGGACTCCAGATTAGCCCTCCCGAGAGAGTTTAGGTCTTGGTGGCGGCTCTGTATCGTAAAACGCGATGAATCCTTCTCTCTGACTTTTTTCTCCCCGAACGTGAATATATAGTGTTGGAGTTGAGGTCGGTGGAGCACCAGGGGGCCCACGAGGCAGCGGGGCGCGCCCCCCACCCTCGTGGACAGGGTGTGGGCCCCCTCGCCTTGATTCTTTCGCCAGTATTTTTTATTACTTCAAAAAATATTCTTCGTGAAGTTTCAGGTCATTCCGAGAACTTTTATTTCTGCACAAAAATAACACCTTGGCAATTCTGCTGAAAACAGCGTCAGTCCAGGTTAGTTCCATCCAAATCATGCAAGTTAGAGTCCAAAACAAGGGCAAAAGTGTTTGTAAAAGTAGATACGATGGAGACGTATCAACCACCAACATCTTATTTTTATTTGGTGGTATTGTTCGATGAAGCAGCCCGGACAATCCTTACATGTCCACGCACATGAGACCGGTTCCACCGACAGACATGCAACTAGTTTTGCATAAAGGTGGCTCGCGGGTGTCCGTTTCTCCTACTTTAGTTGAATCGAATTTTACTGCGGCCGGTCCTTGAAGAAGGTTAAAACAACAAACTTGACAAAACACCGTTGTGGTTTGATGCGTAGGTAAGAATGGTTCTTGCTAGAAGCCTGTAGCATCCACATAAAACATGCAACAACAAAGTAGAGGACGTCAAACTTATTTTTGCGGGGCATGTTTTGATGTGATATGGTCAAGACATGATGTGATATACGTTATTGTAGGATGATCATGTTTTGTAAAAGTTATCGGCAACCGGCAGGAGCCTTATGGTTGTCTCTTTATTGTATGAAATGCAAACGCCATGTAATTGCTTTACTTTATCACTATGCGCTAGCGATAGTTGTAGAAGCAACAGTTGGCGAGACGACCAAGACGCAACAATGGAGATCAAGGTGTCGAGCCGGTGACGATGGAGATCATGACGATGCTTTGGAGATGGAGATCAAAAGCACAAGATGATGGCCATATCATGTCACATATTTTGATTGTTGTGATGTTTATCTTTTATGCATCTTAGTTTCCTTAGTACGGCGGTAGCATTATAAGATGATCCCTTAACTAAATTTCAAGGTAAAAGTGTTCTCCCAGAGTATGCACCGTTGCTACAGTTCGTCGTGTTGAGACACCACGTGATGATCGGGTGTGATAGAGTCTACGTTCACATACAACGGGTGCAAGACAGTTTTCCACATGTGGAATACTTGGGTTAAACTTGACGAGCCTAGCATGTACAAACATGGCCTCGGAACACTGGAGACCGAAAGGTCACACGTGAATCATATACTAGATATGATCAACATAGAGATGTTCACCATTAATGACTACCCCATCTCACATGATGATCGGACATGGATTGGTTGATTTGGGTCACGTATCCTTTAGATGACTTGAGGGATGTCTATCTAAGTGGGCGTTCTTAAGTAATTTGATTAACTGAACTTAATTTTCATGAACTTAGTCCTAATAGTATTTGCATATCTATGTTGTAGACCAATGGCCCGTGCTACCGTTCCCCTGAATTTTAATTCATTCCTAGAGAAAGCTAAGTTGAAAGATGATGGTAGCAACTACACGGACTAGGTCCGTAACTTGAGGATTATCCTCATTGCTACACAAAAGAATTATGTTCTTGATGCACTGCTAGGTGAAAGGCCTGCTGCAGGAGCAGATGCTGATGTTTTGAATGTCTGGCAAGCTCGATCTGATGACTACTCGATAGTTCAGTGTGACATGCTTTACGTCTTAGAATCGGGACTTCAAAGACATTTTGAACGTCATGGAGCATATGAGATGTTCCAGGAGTTGAAGTTAATATTTCAAGCAAATGCCCGAGTTGAGAGATATGAAGTCTCCAACAAGTTCTATAGCTGGAAGATGGAGGAGAACAGTTATGTCAGTGAACACATACTCAAAATGTCTGGGTATCATAGTCACTTAACTCAGTTGGGAGTTAATCTTCCAGATGATAGTGTTATTGACAGAGTTCTTCGATCACTACCACCAAGCTACAAAGGCTTCGTGATGAACTATAATATGCAAGGGATGGAGAAGACAATTCCCGATCTCTTCGCAATGCTCAAAGCCGCGGAGGTAGAAATCAAGAAGGAGCATCAAGTGTTGATGGTTAACAAGACCACTAGTTTCAAGAAGAAGGGCAAGGGAAAGAAAGGGATCTTCAAGACGAATGGCAAGCAAGTTGCCACTCCCGGGAAGAAGCCGAAAGCTGGAACCAAGCCTGAAACTGAGTGCTTCTACTACAAAGGGACTGATCACTGGAAGCGGAACTGCCCCAAGTATTTGGCGGATAAGAAGGATGTCAAAGTGAAAAAAGGTATATTTAATATACATGTTATTGATGTGTACCTTACTAATGCTCATAGTAGCGCCTAAGTGTTTGATACTGGTTCGGTTGCTCATATTTGTAACTCGAAACAGGAGGTACTGATTAAACGAAGATTGGCTAAGGCGAGGTGACGATGTGCGTCGGGAACGGTTCCAAGGTCGATGTGATCGCCGTCGGCACGCTACCTCTACATCTACCTTCGGGATTACTTTTAGACCTGAATAATTGTTATTTGGTGCCAGCGTTGAGCATTAACATTATAGCTAGATCTTGTTTAGTGCGAGACGGTTATTCATTTAGATCGGAGAATAATGGTTGTTCTATTTATATGAGTAATATCTTTTATGGTCATGCACCCTTGAACAGTGGTCTATTTCGGTTGAATCTCGATTGTGGTGATACACATATTCATAATATTGATGCCAAAAGATGTAAATTGATAATGATAGTGCAACATATTTGTGGCACTGCCGTTTAGGTCATATTGGTGTAAAGCGCATGAAGAAACTCCATGCAGATGGACTTTTGGAATCACTTGATTATGAATGATTTGATACTTGCGAACCATGTCTCATGGGCAAGATGACTAAAACTCCGTTCTTGAAACAATGAAGCGAGCCAATGAGTTATTGGAAATAATACATACCGATGTATGCGGTCCAACGAGTGTTGCGGCACATGACGGGTATCATTAGTTTCTGACCTTCACAGATGATTTAAGCATATATGGGAATATCTACTTAATGAAACCCAAGTCTGAAACATTTGAAAAGTTTTTACGATCTGATCGCAGAGGCGAATATTTGAGTTACGAGTTTGGCCTTCATTTAAAACAATGTGGAATAGTTTCACAACTCACGCCACCTTTAACACCACAGCGTAATAGTGTGTCCGAACGTCGTAACTATACTTTGTTAGCTATGCTGCGATCTAAGATGTCTCTTACCGATTTACCACTATCGTTTTGGAGTTATGCATTAGAGACAGCTGCATTCACGTTAAATAGGGCACTGTCTAAATCCGTTGAGACGACACTATATGAAATGTGGTTTGGCGAGAAACCTAAGTTGTCGTTTCTTAAAGTTTGGGGTTGCGAAACTTATGTCAAAAGGCTTCAGCTTGATAAGATCGAACCCAAATCGGAGAAGTGTGTCTTCATAGGATTCCCCAAGGAAACAATTGGGTACTGATAACCCACAAGTATAGGGGATCAATTGTAGCCTCTTTCGATAAGTAAGAGTGTCGAACCCAACAAGGAGCTAAAGGTAGAACAAATATTCCCTCAATTTCTATCGACCACCAATACAACTCTACGCACGCTTAACGTTCGCTTTACCTAAAACAAGTATGAAACTAGAAGTACTTTGTAGGTGTTGTTGGATAGGTTTGCAAGAATAGTAAAGAGCACGCAAATAAAAACTAGGGGCTGTTTAGATAAAGACACAATAAAGTAAATATAGCGAGTGTGGGAAAGTGGTGGTAAGAGTTGCGAAATTGTCCCTAAGCAATTGACTACTTTACTAGACCGATAGCAAGTTTTATGTGGGGGAGGCCACTGCTAGCATGTCATCCCTGACTTGGAATTCTATGCACTTATGATTGGAACTATTAGCAAGCATCCGCAACTACTAACGTTCATTAAGGTAAAAGCCAACCATAGCATTAAATTATATTGGTCCCCCTTCAATCCCGTATGCATCAATTTCTATGCTAGATAGAAGCTTCTGTCACTCTTGCCCTCCAATACATAGTCCTATCAACATACGACTAACCCTATGGTGTGATCCACGCGCGCGCTCATATGATGGGCACCAAAGGACAGCAACATAACCACAAGCAAATTAAATCAATCATAGCAATTCATCAACCACTGATAGGACAACGAAAATCTACTTAGACATCATATGATGGCAACACATCATTGGATAATAATATGAAGCATAAAGCACCATGTTAAAGTAGAGGGTACACCGGGTTGCGGGAGAGTGGACCGCTGTAGATAGAGGGGGGAAGGTGATGGAGATGTTGGTGAAGATGGCAGAGGTGTTGGTGAAGATCGTGGTGATGACGATGGTGGCCACGACAGCGTTCCGGCGCCACCGGAATAGAGGGGGAGAGGGGCCCCCTTCTTCTTCTTCTTCCTTGACCTCCTCCCTAGATGGGAGAAGGGTTTCCCCTCTGGTCCTTGGCCTCCATGGCACGGGAAGGGCGAGAGCCCCTCCGAGATTGGATCTGTCTCTCTGTCTCTCTCTGTTTCTGCGTTCTGGTATTCTCCCCTTTCGCCGTTTCTTATATATCCAGAGATCCGTAACTCCGATTTGATTGAAACCTTCGCCAAGATTTTTTTGGAAAATTAGCTTTCTTGCGGCCAAAGAAGAGCAGCAACCGCCATATGGGGGGCCCATGAGGGTCAGGAGCGCGCGCCCTGCCTCATGGCCCCCTCGGGCACCTTCTCGCGTTGATTCTTCTTCCCATATTTCACAAATATTCCAAAAATATTCTCCGTCCGTTTTTATCCCGTTTGGACTCCGTTTGATATGGGGTTTCTGCGAAACAAAAATATGCAACAAACAGGAACTGGCACTGGGCACTGGATCAATATGTTAGTCCCAAAAATAGTATAAAAAGTTGCCAAAAGTATATCAAAGTTGAATAATATTGGCGTGGAACAATAAAAAATTATAGATACGACGGAGGCGTATTAGGTACACCTTCTACCACAAAGGCAAGATCTTTGTTGCCAAGAATAAAACCTTTCTAGAAAAGGAGTTTCTCAGATCAAGTTACTACTTGACCTCGTAGGTCGAACAGAGCACGTTCCGCACCAGAGTGGCACGATACTCCTATTCTAGAAGTTATGTTACTAGACCATGGCGAACATACGAACTATGAAGAAGCTATGATGAAGCTAGATTCTGATAAATGGCTTGAGGCCAAGAAATCTGAGATAGGATCCATGTATGAGAACAAAGTGTCGACTTTGGTGGACTAGCCTGATGATCGGCGAGCCATAAAGAATAAATGGATCTTCAAGAAGAAGACTAACGCTAATGGTAATGTTACTGTCTACAAAGCTCGACTTGTCGCGAATGGTTTTTGACAAGTTCAAGGAGTTGACTATGATGGGACTTTCTCACCTGTAGCGATGCTTAAGTCTGTTTGAATCATGCTAGCAATTGCCGCATTTTATGATTATGTAATCTGGCAAATGGACTTCAAAACTGCATTCCTTCATGGATTTCTTAAAGAAGAGTTGTATATGATGCAACCAGAAGGTTTTGTCGATCCTAAAGGTGCTAACAAAGCATGCAAGCTCCAGCGATCCATCTATGAAATGGTGCAAGCATCTCGGAGTTGGAATATACCCTTTGATGAGGTGATCAAAGCATATGGTTTTATATAGACTTTCGGAGAGGCCTGTATTTTCAAGTGAGTGGAAGCTCTGTAGCATTTCTAATATTATATGTGGATGACATATTGTTGATTGGAAATGATGTAGAATTTCCGGATAGCATAAAGGGAGACTTGAATAAAAGTTTTTCAATGAAAGACCTCGGTGAAGCTGCTTATATATTGGGCATTAAGATCTATAGAGATAGATCAAGACGCTTAAAAGGACTTTCGCAAAGCACATATCTTGACAAAGTTTTGAAGAAGTTCAAAATGGATCAGTCAAAGAAAGGGTTTTTGCCTGTGTTGCAAGGTGTGAAATTGAGTCAGACTCAAAGCCCGGCCATTGAAGAAGATAGAGAGAAAATGAAAGTCATTCCCTCTGCCTCAGCCATAGGTTCTATCATGTATGCTATGTTGTGTACCAGACCTGATGTGTGCCTTGCCATAAGTCTGGCAGGGAGGTACCAAAGTAATCTAGGAGTGGATCACTGGATATCGGTCAAGAACATCCTAAAGTACATGAAAAGGACAAAGGATATGTTTCTCATTTATGGAGGTGGCAAAGAGCTCATTGTAAATGGTTACGTCGATGATAGCTTTGACACTGATCCGGATGACTCTAAGTCACAAACCGGATACATACTTATATTGAATAGTGGAGCTGTCAATTCGTGCAGTTCCATGTAGAGTGTCGTGGCGGGATCTACGTGTGAAGCAGAGTAGATAGCTACTTCGGAAGCAGCAAATGAAGGAGTCTGGATGAAGGAGTTCATATCAGATCTAGGTGTACTACATAGTACATCGGGTCCAATGAAAATCTTTTGTGACAATACTGGAGCAATTTCCTTCGCGAAGGAATCCATATTTCACAAAAGAACCAAACACATCAAGAGACGCATCAACACCATTCGTGATCAAGTCAAGGAGGGAGACACAGAAATTTGCAAAATACATACGCATCTGAATGTAGCAGACCCGTTGACTAAGCCTCTTCCACGAGCAAAACATGATCAGCACCAAGACTCCATGGGTGTTAGATTCATTACAATGTAATCTAGATTATTTACTCTAGTGCAAGTGGGAGACTGAACGAAATATGCCCTAGAGGCAATAATAAAGTTCTTATTTTATATTTCCTTATTCATGATAAATGTTACAACTCATGCTAGAATTGTATTTATCGGAAACCTAAGTACATATGTGAATATATAAACAAACACCATTCCCTAGTGAGCCTCTACTTGACTAGCTCATTTATCAAAGATGGTTAAGTTTTTCTAACCATGGACATGAGTTGTCATTTGATAATATGATCACATCATTAGGAGAATGATGTGATGGACAAGACCCATCCCTTAGCTTAGCATTATGATCGTTCAATTTTATTGCTATTGCTTTCTTCATGTCAAATACATATTCCTTCGACTATGATATTATGCAACTACCGGATACAGGAAGAATACCTTGTGTGTTATCAAACGTCACAACGTAACTGGGTGATCATAAAGGTGCTCTACAAGTATCTCCGAAGGTGTTTGGTGAGTTGGCATAGATCGAGATTAGGATTTGTCACTCCGAGTATGGAAGAGGTATCTCTGGGCCCTCTTGGTAATACACATCATAAGCTTGCAGGCAAATGACTAAGGAGTTAGTCACGAGATGATGTATTACGAAACGAGTAAAGAGACTTGCCGGTAACGAGATTGAACTAAGTATGAAGATACCGACGATCGAATCTCGGGCAAGTAACATACCGATGGACAAAGGGAATAACGTATGTTGTCATAACGGTTCGAGCGATAAAGATCTTCGTAGAATATGCATGAGCCAATATGGGCATCCAGGTTCCGCTATTGGTTATTGACCAGAGAGGTGTCTCAGTCATGTCTACATAGTTCTCGAACCCGTAGGGACCGCACGCTTAACGTTCAATGATGATATTGTATTATATGAGTTATGTGATTTGGTGTCCGAATGTTGTTCGGAGTCCAGGAATAGATCACGGACATCACGAGGAGTCTCGAAATGGTCGATAGGTAAAGATTGATATATAGGACGATAATATTCAGACACCGGAAGTGTTCCGGAGGGTACCGGGTACATATCGGGTCATCAGAAGGGGTTCCAGGCATCCCCCAGCAAAGATATGGGCCTTATGGGCCAAGAGGGGAAACGCACCAGCCACCAGAGGCTGGTGCCCTCCCCATATGGGCCGAAACACGGGGAGAAGGAAAGAGGGGAAGAGAAAGGAAAGGGGGGGTTCGGCCTCCCCCTCCCCCTTCCCTTTCTCCCCCCTCCTCTTTCCTTCTCCCTCCGGTAAATAAGGAAGGGGGGCGCCGGCCTAGGAGGAACCCAAGTAGGATTCGGTCCTATTTGGGGCGCATCCTGGCCTCTCCCCTCTCCCTCCCACCTATATATATATGTGGGGGGGGGGGCTAGCACACACTAGATAATTGCCTAGCCGTGTGCGGCGCCCCCCTCCACCATTTACACCATCGGTCATATTTTCGTAGTGCTTAGGCGAAGTCCTGCGAGGATCAGTTCACCATCACCGTCCCAACACCGTCGTGCTGACAGAACTCATCTACTACCTCGACGGCTTGCTGGATCAAGAAGGCGAGGGACGTCACCGACCTGAACGTGTGCAGAACGCGGAGGTGCCGTGCGTTCGGTACTTGATCAGTTGGAGCGCGAAGAAGTTCGACTACATCAATCGTGTTGTTAAACGCTTCCGCTTACGGTCTACGAGGGTACATAGACACATTCTCCCCCTCGTTGCTATGCATCTCCATGGATAGATCATTGCGTGTGCATAGAATTTTTTTATTTTCCATGCAATGTTACCCAACAGAACCAAGACGTCACTTTTGGTGGGATGGGAGCACCGCTCTTGGTATGCCCATCCGCCGCCATGTGTCGTGCTAGACGGATCATAGGAATTTCGGTTATTTTTCTGCATATGATGTAGAGTTTTTTTTCTTCTGGTTTTCAATTTTTGCTTCATATTCCCTAGGTTTTGATCATCTTTTTAGAGAAGCCGTGCTTTTCTGCGAGCAACAGAACATATTCTTATGCAAGAAGCACAACTGTGCCTCCTGTGCCTCCTGAAAAGGGAAAGGCACAAATGTGCTTCCCGAAAAGGTGCCGCACCTGCCTCCGCGAGAATGGAAGCATGTGCTTCCACGAGAAGCTCAATTGCGCTTCCTGAAAAAGGAAAATCGTAGGTGTCTCTCCCAAAAATAATGTTAAAAGCACAATTGTTTGGTTCCATTTTTTTCTTCTGGTTTTGGTTTTCAAATCATTTTTTATTTCTACATTTTATTTTTACATAAAAAATTTATCGGCACCTATTAACATGAGATCTCATTTCATAGATCTCGATGCGGGAAATCCAATGGTGAAACCGGTGCATGATTTGGACGCACGGTTCAAGAGAAAAACCATTTTGAAAAAACAAATTTAGAAATAAAGATAAAACTCCAAGGTGGCCATTTGTCACCGCCAGGAAAGATGGGAGTGACCTCCATAAGCGGTACTCTCTGATTACTGATCTGGTGGGCACATGGTTTGATCTTCATTTAATAAAAATAATCTTTGTAAATTCTTTTCAAAGAAAACATGTGTGGGCCCACCGATTCTTTACCTAACAATAAAGGACGGAGGCTTTCATAGTTCTCCATACGTCCGCCTTTATATCTGTTAATTTTATGTTAATCATAAAGATTGACGGCTAAAATTTAAAAAATAAATTTTCACACATGTAAGGGAAAGAACAAACAAATGCACGTCTTGCTGGATATAAAAAAGGAAAGTATTCTTTACAACTCGGATTGGAATCTTTCACCGTGAAAAATCCTTTCCTTAATCACACCGTTTCTCTTCGGATCTATTTTAGAAGAAAAGGAGGTCACGGCGGGTTGTGGACCAGCTACCTCTCTGCGAGGGATATGGCCTGGCGTAGGTGTCGTCAGCCCCGGGTCTCAGTATGGAGTTGATCGTGGAGAATGTGCGGCACCTCCCTCCTACTCGCTTTAATCTTCTCTCTGATGCATCGGACGAAATCCATCTCTCGTCTACTCAAGGTTCCGTCGATGAGGTGGATCGGCAGCGAGGCCCCGCGGCTCGATCGTACATCACGCACGTAGCTCTAGCGGCTGGTGTGGTCGCGTCTTTCCTCTGCGGTGTCAACGTACTCGAACTTGGCGGCGTGACAGCCACAGTGTTGTCCAATGCGGAACTGCAGCAAGGGCAGGCTGAGGCACCCAGCAAGGAGCTGCAACCCGTGGAGGCTATTGCAAGCGGACAAGATGGCCGCGTGGTCGATCAACGGCAGCGGCATGCTGCATGAGGCCACGATGGCCTGCTCGAGCGCCATGCTGCATGAGGCCACGATGGCCTGCTCGAGTTCTCTGAGTCGGGCAGCACAAGCAAGTGCGGCACGACTGGCTACCAACGCCTCCATCCAAGGCAGCTGCCATGCCTATCCCAGTGACCGGGAGCCCAGGACCTCCTGCCGTTGGTTTTGGCTACGGATTGTTAGGTTTAATCTTGATTTTTGTATCAGCATGTTTGTTTTCTTTAGGCATGTAGTATAGGATCAGGAGTTGCAGTCGACGAACGTGCAGCGGAGACGTGGGAAGAAGGCGAGGTGCCAAGCCGCCGTGCGAGACGGCAAGCACGGTGAGATGCCGATGACGGCGAGAGGCTGCAAACACGTGAGGCTGGAGCCTGACCGGCTAGACGAGGTTGTTAGAGCTGAGAGAATCAGCAAGTTTGATAGCCCGCCTCGTCGGGTCATGTGGATGTTGGAGCTGCGCAAGTTGTCGTGCACGCATGTAGGGATTACTTAGTGCATCGAGTTAGTTGGTGCTGGAATTTTGTCTATTTTGGGCCAAGCCCCATAGTAGTTTCAAAAATTCCTAATAAATCCTAGAGGCTCACGCAGCCCATTCGTACAAGGCAAGAGGTGAAACTAAAGTTTAGTCCCACATTGCTAGTTTAGAGGGAGTTGGACCTTTTTATAAGGGAGGCTCTTTCTCCACATGTATGAGGATGAGAACAAGAGGGACATCCACGCGCGCTCCTCCCCCGCCGCCCGCCTCGCACATGTATGAGGACGCACCACAATCTCTTCTTCCTCTCGCCACAAGTTCGGGACAGTAGGCCTCCGAAACCGCGCCTCTTTGAGTCATGTATGGAAGAAGGGTGATAAGGTTTTTGGAGAGCGCGGACGCCCCGGACTCTGACGACTTCTTCCCCGACGTCGACAACCTCCTCGACGACATGGCTGGCAAGGACACCGACCCCAAGACCGGTGCATCTACTCCCGTTTCGTACGTTCTCATACTCTTCCTGTTAGAGGTTCTGTAGATGCTATTTAACTTCTCTCTGTCAAATCACATGACTTGTTTTAGCACTGCTATACTAGTTGTGCTTTATCTAGTATTTCTGTTAATAAAATCATTCGGTAAATTGCTCATATTTCCAACAATCCAAAAACCTTATTATAGGCAATTTACCCCGAGTGGTTTTGCTGCTTCCATGAGACCTCCTATGTTTGAGGGTATCCACTATAAGAGGTGGCGCGTGAGAGCAATCTTATGGTTTCAAACCATGAGCTGCTATAATGCCACTCTTGGCAAACCTGAAGGAGAGCTTGATGCTCAACAGGCACAAGCTTTTCAGAAAATGGATACACTGTTTAAGGCTGCTCTCTTGAGTGTTCTTGGTGAGAACATAGTTGATGCTTATGCGTCAATTGATAATGGAAAAGATATGTGGGATGCACTCGAGGCCAAGTTTGGGGTCTCGGATGCTGGCACTGAGCTGTACATCATGGAGCAATTCTATGATTACAGGATGACTGAAGAGCGCTCCGTGGTTGAGCAAGCTCATGAGATACAGTCATTTGCTAGAGAACTTGAGCACTTCAGTTGTATGCTATCGGACAAGTTTGTTGCCGGAGGTATCATCACTAAGCTTCCTCCTTCGTGGAGGAACTTTGCTACCTTACTGAAGCATAAGAGACAGGAGTTTTCCGTCCCGGATCTCATTGGCACTCTTGATGTGGAAGAAAAGGCGAGAGCAAAGGACACACGTGCTCGAGGTAATGAGGGAGGATCTAGTGCCAATCTGGTACAGAAGAAGAACTTCCAGCCCCACAAGTTCAAGAACAAGGGCAAGTTTGATGGTAAAGCAAAGTTTGATGGGAAGAACAAGGTTGTGCAACACACGAACTTCAAGAAGAAGAATGACAAGAAGAAAGGTGTTTGTCATGTGTGTGGGGATCCTGATCATTGGGCTCCTAGTTGCCCTAATCGCTATGACAAGCGTCATCCTGGGAAAGGCGGCAAGACCGCTAATGTTGTCATTGGAGACACTGACATGAAGGATGCTGGGTATGGTATATTTCCCACTATTCTTTCAGTATGTCATTCTCCTGATTGGTTGATTGACACGGATGCTAATGTGCATGTATGCGGTGATATTTCCATTGTTTCGTCTTATCAGACCGCAGGAACTTCAACCGTGCTGATGGGCAACGGTTCAAGTGCTTCTGTTCGTGGTGTTGGCATGGTCGATATGAAGTTTACTTCGGGGAAGATCGTGCGGCTGAAGAACGTGCATTATGTCCCCTCCGTCAATAAAAATCTTGTTAGCGGATCTCTTTTGTGTAGAGATGGCTATAAGCTTGTCTTTGAGTCGAATGAATTTGTAATATCCAAGTATGGAACCTTTGTTGGTAAAGGCTATGAGTCAGGAGGCCTGTTTCGTTTATCCTTGTCAGACGTTTGCAATAAAGTTGTTAATCATGTTTGCAACAATAGTGAATCAAATGTGTGGCATTCATGTCTTTGTCATGTTAACTTTGGTTGCATGTCGCGACTAGCGAAGTTGAACTTAATCCCTAGTTTCACTTCTGTCAAGGGATCTAAGTGTCAAGTTTGTGTGCACGCTAAGCAACCTCGTAAACGAGAAATCTTGCACCACTAGAGCTCATACATTCAGATCTATGTGAAATGAATGGTGTTTTGACAAAAGGTGGAAAGAAATATTTCATGACGTTAATTGACGACTCCACTAGATACTGCCGTGTGTATCTTCTGAAATCTAAGGATGAGGCTTTGAACTTTTTGAAGATCTATAAAGCTGAAGTGGAAAACCAACTTGATCGGAAAATCAAGAGGCTTAGGTCCGACCGTGGTGGAGAGTATTTTTCCAATGAATTCGATGCTTTTTGTGCGGAACATGGTATAATCCATGAGAGGACGGCCTACCTATTCACCTCTGTCAAATGGGGTAGCCGAAAGAAAGAACCGTACTCTAACTGATTTGGTTAACGCCATGTTAGACACATCGGGTCTCTCCAAGGCATGGTGGGGGGAGGCGATATTGACAGCATGTCATGTCCTAAACCGAGTTCCCACAAAGAACAAAGAGATAACTCCATTCGAGGAATGGGAGAAGAAAAGATTAAAGCTCTCTTATCTACGAACCTGGGGTTGTTTGGCGAAAGTCAATGTGCCAATTCCAAAGAAGCGCAAGCTTGGACCAAAGACCGTGGATTGTGTTTTCCTGGGATATGCTTTTCATAGCATTGGTTATAGATTCTTGGTTGTAAAATCTCAGGTACCTAACATGCATGTCGGTACGATCATGGAGTCGAATGATGCGACTTAATTTGAAGATATCTTTCCCATGAAGGATATGACAACCTCATCTAATCAGGAGATGCCTAGTTCATCGAATCAGGAACCAGTTACAATTACCGAACCTGCCAGTTTGATGGAACACTTTGAAAGTCCTGTGGAGGAGAACAATGAAGTTCCTACTAGGAGCAAGAGACAGAGGACTGCAAAGTCCTTTGGTGATGATTTTCTTGTGTATCTCATAGATGACACTCCCAGTTCTATTTTGGAGGCCGATGCATCTGAAGATGCTGACTACTGGAAGGAAGCGGTTCGTAGCGAGATGGATTCCATCTTGGCGAATGAAACTTGGGAGATAACTGATCGTCCTTATGGGTGCAAACCTATAGGATGCAAATGGGTATTCAAGAAGAAGCTTAGGCCTGATGGTACTATTGAAAAGTACAAGGCTCGGCTCGTGGCTAAGGGTTATACCCAAAAGGAAGGTGAAGACTTCTTTGATACTTACTCACCTGTGGCTCGACTGACCACTATTCGAGTTCTACTTTCACTAGCTGCCTCACATGGTCTTCTCGTTCATCAAATGGATGTTAAGACTGCTTTCCTAAATGGAGAGTTGGACAAGAAAATTTATATGGAACAACCAGATGGGGTTGTACTAGATGGTCAGGAAGGAAAAGTGTGCAAGTTGCTGAAGTCTTTGTATGGACTCAAGCAAGCACCCAAACAGTGGCATGAGAAGTTTGAAAGAACTTTAACAGCTGCAGGCTTTGTTGTAAACGAAGCTGATAAATGTGTGTACTATCGCCATGGTGGGGGCGAGGGAGTTATCCTTTGCTTGTATGTTGATGACATACTGATTTTCGGAACAAATCTGAATGTTATTAAGGAGGTCAAGGATTTCCTATCTCGTTGTTTTGAGATGTAGGATTTAGGAGTGGCTGATGTCATTCTGAACATCAAGTTGTTGAGAGACGATGATGGTGGGATTACATTGCTTCAATCTCACTATGTGGAAAAGATCTTGAGTCGCTTTGGCTATAGTGACTGCAAGCCCTCTCCAACACCATATGATGCAAGTGTGTTACTTCGAAAGAATCGAAGAATTGCTAGGGATCAATTGAAATATTCTCGGATTATTGGCTCGCTTATGTACTTAGCCCGTGCTACAAGACCTGACATCTCTTCTGCTGTTAGCAAACTGAGTCGGGTTGTCTCAAAACCAGGAGATGTGCATTGGAAAGCTCTAGAGAGAGTTTTGCGTTATTTGAAAGGCACTGGGAATTATGGAATTCACTACATCGGGCACCCAAAGGTGCTTGAAGGGTATAGTGATTCAAACTGGATCTCAAATGCTGATGAGATAAAGGCCACGAGCGGTTATGTATTCACTCATGGAGGTGGCGCTGTTTCTTGGAAGTCTTGCAAACAGACCATCTTAACGAGGTCAACAATGGAAGCAGAACTTACAACACTGGATACAGCTACGGTCGAAGCAGATTGGCTTCGCCGTCTGTTGAATGACTTGCCGGTTGTTGAGAAATCTGTACCAGGTATCCTTATGAACTGCGACAATCAAACTGTGATCAAGAAAGTGAGCAGCTCAAAGGATAACATGAAGTCATCAAGACACGTTTAGAGAGGGTTAAAGTCTGTCAGGAAAATAAGAAACTCCGGAGTAATTGCATTGGATTATATCCAAACATCTAAAAATCTGGCAAATCCTTTTACTAAGGGTCTATCACGTAACGTGATAGATAATGCATCGCGGGAGATGGGTAAGAGACACACAATATGAGTTGTTCACAGTGGTAACCTATTCTTTGTGATCGGAGATCCCATGAATTAGATGTGGAAGACAAGCTGTTGATCAACTGAAAGGAGAGTATCCTTACTATTAACAATACCACTCCATGAAGATGCAATACTCTCCTAAAACTGCATGGCAGGTTGATGTATATCTTAATGTGTTCTAAGTGACTCATTTAAGCAGAGATGTTGTCCTGCAGAACATCTTTTGAAGAACACACCTATGTGAGTCTGATTGTCAAACGTCGCAATCTATGAGAGTAGGGTTCTCTCTAGAAAACTCATGAAAGGTCTCGGAGTATGACGCATAACCTCCACCCACGGGGAAGACCCACGGTAGCCACGTATCGGTCAAGGCTTTATGTGAAGCTAGATTCGCAAAAAACTTGCAGTTCAAGGTCCAGTCCACTGTCCAAGTTGCTTACTAGTGTAGCATAGAGTTCTAGATGGAAGTTCAACTTAACAGTCTCCACTGTAGTACCGGTATATAAAACAGTGTTTTTGGAACCAAAGGCAAATTTTGTGTGCCTCTGGGATCTGGTGGGGGATTGCTGGAATTTTGTCTATTTTGGGCCAAGCCCAATAGCAGTTTCAGAAATTCCTAATAAATCCTAGAGGCCCACGCAGCCCATTCGTGCAAGGCAAGAGGTGGAACTAAAGTTTAGTCCCACATTGCTAGTTTAGAGGGAGTTGGACCTCTTTACAAGGGAGGCTCTTTCTCCACATGTATGAGGATGAGAATAATAGAGACATCCACGCGTGCTCCTCCTCTGCCGCCCGCCTCGCCACGCCACGACACGACGCGGGTTGCGGGAATGAGCCGAGCCGATGTCTAAATTTTTGCCACGCACGACGGGTATACGAAAGGTCACGCGAAAGTTGAAACGTTTTTTCTGTAGTGGAGATTGAATACGAACGGCGCACATCTTCGCCTGCTGCCTGTTCATTTCGTCTCCCTCGTTCTCTTCAGCTCCTAGCGCAGCCTCTCGCCTCCTTCGCTTGCGCCTATAAAGGGAGGTCGCTCCTCTCAGAGAGACGCACCACAATCTCTTCTTCCTCTCGCCACAAGTTCCTGAGCACTGCGCTGCTGCTACGTTTTTCCCCATCCCGGCTTGCGGCGTGCATCGCAGGTCGGGACAGTAGGCCTCCAAAACCGCACATCTTTGAGTCCTGTACGGGAGAAGGGTGATAAGGTTTTTGAGGAGCGCTCAGCACGACTACTGACTTCTTCGTCACGGACGGCCCGGACTCCGACGACTACTTCCCCGATGACGACTTCTTCCCCGACGTCGACAACCTCCTCGACGACATGGCTGGCGAGGACACCAACCCCAAGACCGGTGCATCTGCTCCCTTCCCATACTGTTCCTGTTAGAGGTTCTGTTACAACTTCTTACTCTAATGTCTGTTCTAGATGTGTTCGGTTCTAGTTCATATATGCAGATGCTATTTAACTTCTCTCTGTCAAATCACATGACTTGTTTTAGCACTGCTATACTAGTTGTGCTTTATCTAGTATTTTTGTTAATAAAATCATTCGGTAAATTGCTGATATTTCCAACAGTTGGTTAGTGGGCTGAGCCGTGCATGTTGGTTGAGCAGCCGAGTCAAGTTAGAGGCTGGTATGTGCTAGTAAGTAGTGGCCGGTTGGCTGGGCCATCCGCATCTTGGAGTGACTCCAGGACGTGGCGATTTGTGGCGTGAGTGCATGGGTCCTTGTGTATATGTCTATTGCTTTGAGTGAATGAGAAATGAGACCGTGAGGGCTGAGGAAAAATGTAGCACTTGTGTCACTAAGGAGGAGAGCCTCTCGGCAAAGCTAGCTGGCTTTCTTCCTTAGCACGTGTATGTGCGTATGTGTTGAGTCCTTGACATCGCGTGTGTGTGTGTGTTCTTGAGAGAAGATAGAGATAAATCACAAGAGAGTTGTGTGCGAGGAAGAAGAAGCGGCGCTGCGAGGAGAGGCGGCGCCAACACCGATTGTATAGTTCAGATTTTTGCTACTGGTTTGGATATAACTAGCACATATGCCCGTGCATTGCAACGGGAGAGATATTTTATTTACGACAAGCAACGGAACCACAACGGTAGGCGACAGAGCAAGGAGTTGCGGTCTTCTCACTGGACATGTTTGGCCCGTGAAATCTTGATAGTGGTGGGGTTAGTAGGCGTGATGGCGAGCACCCAACTCGTGCCTTTTTCTTTCGCGTTCGCCTCCATCTCGGGGTTGTGCATGCCTCCTCATTTGGTGGATGTGTGACGACCATCGGGAGACGGTTGCTTCGACCACTCTCCTACGACGGTGTAACCGGATGGATTACTAATTGCAGCGCATAAATCCTCTTTCACAAGCATAATCAGGCATGAATGTCCCTTTATTACGAATGTTTATTTCTTTGATTATTTTAGTGCTTACGTTAAAAAATTGAAAGCCCGGACAGTTAAAAAAATGTGAACATTTATTTTTTGAAAATTCTATATAATTAAAAAAACAAACAAAAATAGAAACGGGAATAGTTATATAAATTCAAAAAAAATATGTTGAAACCATGAACATTTTATAAAAACACAGCGTCATTGATTTTTTTTAAAGGGGAGCATTCAGAAAAAATTATAAAATGCTTTCTTAGACGCAAAAATTATTTTGTTTTTGTGAACTTCTCAATAAAATAGGAATATATTTTTTTAATATGGAACATTTAATAAAATATTAACTTTATAAAAAAAATCTCGAACAATTCTAAAACAGAATCTTTTTTAAATGGCAAATATTTTTTAAATGTTGAGGAAATTCCGAAACCAGTTTTTTTTAAGTTTCTAATATTTTTCAAAACAAGAATAAAATTTTGTAATGCTGATTTTCTGAATATTTGAACAAAAATTTAAATTGTGAATATATTTTGTATATTGTTAATTCACGGAAAAATAAAAAATGTGTAAAGGAAACCGAAACACAGGTATAAAAATTTGTTGAAATGGGCCGGCCAATTCTTGGGCGACCTGTTTGTTCCTTCAACTATTTGTCGCTGCGTGCGACAAATAAGGTCTTTTTAACGCATGGGCAGGATAATTACTGGGTTGGCTTTGTTGGGCTGGAGGGCGCCCGGTCCAATTGCGGAATTCTGAAGAAACTTTTTGTCTTTTCTAGTAGATGGACAAAAATTTAGTACCACTTCGGATAGGAAAAATTTATTTTCGACGGTGAACGGATGAAAATATTGAAGAAACGCACCTTGCTTTATTAATAGGTATAGATATAGATTATGCTACGTCATTCCTTCCTCTTTGTCGCCGTCCTTCAAAGGACTTCTACGGAAATCATGGAGCAGATATTGACGTCGATGTGCGCTAAGATCACTGGAAAAAATAGCGCGCTATAGCGTCGCTAATAGCACGCTATAGCGTATTGAGAATTGCCTCGCTAAATATATCTGTGTACAATGTCTCGCTAATAGCACGCTATAGCGTGATATAGCACGCTAATAGCATATTTTGAGGTCGGCGCTATTTTGTTGTAGCACGCTATTTTTTTTATTGGCTAAGATACCACAGAATGTGAATCAATGGTCGGTGACACAACATTTGTAAAGCGTTCATGCGGACTTGGCGTTATGGCTGACGCCGGCTGGCGGAAGGATTCCACCACCATGGAGAACATGAACCGCGAGGGCATCTATGCCAGACTACATCCGACAATGCGAAGCGCTGGTGCAGTTGACATGTACGAGGGTGCCGACACTTGACGGGGACGAGAGCACAGAAGAGGCAGCCGCCATCGAGGCCGATCAGAGCATGCCACGCCCACCCACGGAGCAGGCTGCCATCGTTGAAACAGGCCAGCCACGATAGTGCATGGACATGGGCGCCGCAATCGAACCCGGTTTGGCAGCCGGCATGCTGCGTGCGTGAAGCCGTGGAGTACCAAGGTGCAGGCCAGCGTGCATTATGTTCACCCCGGGGGTAAAGCTCACATGGCGATGGGCCGATGGAAGCTGTCACACTACAAGATGCGTGTTGCACATCAGCGTGGCGATCATGCACGCATACGCTCTCGTAGCCAGGTGCGGTCGAATACTCGCATGAGCTCCTGGGCGGCGTAGATATACAACGAGCATGCATGTAGTACGCACAAAGCATCAGCCTGACTGACAGTTCTTTTGTGAGAAGAATCTGACAGATAGTTGTAGCTCCTCAACTGATCTATGTCTAAAGTTTCAAAGCAAGGTTCAATATGCAAGTCAAAACAAAAATCAAAGATCAATATGGTAGCCAGATTACACTCCTAAAATTTCAATTTGCTCTGACCGATGTTGCGTGCTTGTCCAGCTGTTTTGTAGGAAGGTACAGACAGACAGGCCTCATGCCTAGGCATTTGACACGAACGATGGAAATTTAATGCAGAAACTCAATGAGACCATGACTAATTTACCGTCACATGCAATTACTGGCTACTGCATTCTATTGATCATGCATAGAGCCACAGTGGGAAGCTTCTGTTTGGTGCAAGAACTATGAGTGCAAGTGGACCAAAAAACACACAAAACAGTGGGCTAACTATAGTCCCGTGGAGGTCCTAGCTGTAGACTGCGTACTCAGCAAGTCAGCAGAGCACTGCTTGCTATGGAGGCTCATTGACATCTGGCACGTATGGTAAAATTTTAAGCAGATCCTATTGTTTTACTCCAGTCTTCCTACTCTTCTTTTTCTAATATCCTTCTATTCTCGGCCATGCCATAGGACCACACAATAAAGTTATTCTGATATGCTTGGCTTCACACCTTCTTCGGGTCATGACATATATATGAGTAATTAAGTGTTTAATTTTATGTAATTTGATTTTGAGGACCTGAAACATCCTATTTCATCCAAGTCAAACTAAACAAAGTTTGACCAAATTTATATAAAAAATATATTAGCATCTACAATACGAAAGTTATATGGTATGAAAATTAATTTTGTGATGCATCTAATAATATTGATTTCATATTGTGAATATGTAGTCAAACATTACAAAGTTTGACTTTGACTAAATTTTATATGCAAATTGAAAAGAAACGGAGGGAGTATGCCATAATTTTTTAAATAAATAGGATATTGCACATAGACAATGCTTTAGTCGACTAAAGCATTTTTTTCCTCAAAAAAAATGCTTTAGTCGAAATAAATGCGAATTAACAAAGGAGTGGTGCGGCATGGGTCAAATCTTTTACCCTTTTTATACTTCTCAATGTTAGTCCATAAGGAGTATAGATTGATTGCCGCTCTTGCCTAAAATGCTGAATTCTACACATGAAAAAGCATCACCTCGAGGGTCAATTCTAGAAATGAAAAAGCGTCACCTAGAGGGTGTGAAAATTAAGGCAATATAATTCAACACTTTAGTGTAGCATGAAGTTAGTATGTGGTATTATTATTGACGCCTAAAAGATAGGAAAATATATGCCTTGTGTAAGGATCTGAAGGAGAACTGCGGGATGGGATTGGATTTGGAGGATGATTGCCGCTTAGGTTTGTTGTGCATACATGGCTGAAGTGGTGAACGGTGATCAAATATAATAATTCACTATTTGTGTAATCTCTGGAAGTAGCATAAATCTGCCATGATTAATCAGCTTGATCAATAGGTTATTTTTTATAGGCCAATTCCACATCCATACCTAAATGGTATCATTTTTTGATTATTAAGGATTAGCGTTGCATCTTGATAGTGGCATGGCTTCCCGGTAGTTTCAGACCAAAGGGAGGATAAAACAGAAGTAGGCGTGTTGGAACCTACAAATTGACATTGCCGACAGGTAAACTCTCGATTACCACATAAATTCTTAAATTTATTTTATACCTGTTGCAACGCACGGGTCCTTTTGCTAGTATTAATGAAGGCCACTTCATGCGGCAGCGAAAATAAACTTTGATACTTGTGTAGGATACAAATATTTTAAGCAACTGTACCCTGCACAACTAACACTTTACTATATATACCCCCGCGAATCTCGAGTGCACTATTTCTGTTTCACCGATGGTTTCAGCTTCTTTCACTTTCCCACCAGAAAAAAAATCAGGAAAAATAGGTTATATAAAGCTACCCATCGAGTGTGTCACTTGTATGCTCTAGAGGCATCGATTGAAGTTTAACAGCTTTCCCAAAACTATTAACCAAAACAGTGCAAACAAAAGATAATGAAAAGGAGGTTATAGTGGATATTCATATATGAGCTCAGGCTCAGATGCTCCCTAAATCAGACCCGTCCTCTAGCATGTTGTTGCAGCTCTCTCTCTCACTCAAGACTAAAGGTAGAAGGAGCACAATACACTGGAGTTTCACCCGGCTGTACACACAGCCCCGTTACTATTCCAAAAGCACAAAACTCTCTTATAAACACATTTGTGACCGTGGATTTGTAGTCTCACAGCAGGGTAGCAGCCAAGTTTCCGTTGCCACGTACGCAAGACCCGGCCAACACTAGCACGGCAGGCTCACCCACGAATCAACTAATCAACTCCTACATGCATGGTCATCCAGCGATTGTGCAGCTCCACAAACGGCCACACGACCTGGTTGTAGCTAACTAACTCGGTGAGTTATCCATTCACAATGCCGGCTAACTAACTCACACCACCACGCCACACTTTGCCACGGCTTCCGCTGTGTCCCGCACGTTCCGCGCGCATCTGACGTGCCCGACGAACCCGACTGCACCAGTGCGTCCTGCACGTCCCGCGCGAATCCGTCGCGCCCGACGAGTCCGACCACACACGCCTACACCGGGGTCCCGCCGCGCCTGACACGCCCGGCGCGCGCCCATACACGCGCCCAACGCGTCCGACACTGGCGTCGCGGCTTATTCCGGCCAACACTCACCCCCTAAGCCGTGGCCTCGCCACACGGCCTGCCAACAGGGGCCCTAGCTCGTCGTCGTTGCCTCGTCGCCATGTACGCCGCCGCTGCATCTCCGGCACAAGCAGCCGCTTGCTGCCGCTGCAGCAGCCCGCAGTCCCGTGCCCCGCCATGCCACGTCTCCGTGCCACGCGCCTCCACGGTTGTCGCGCCGAGCTGTCGCGACCTCTGCGCCACCACGCAGGTCCTTCGCGACCTCCTCGTCTCCACGACCGTCGTGCCCTTCGCGCGCACGGCATCGCACCGCACAGCCGTGGACTCGCCGCGCGTTGCCGTCGCCACGCGCTCGCCACGTGCTTGCCGCGCGCCGCAGCCGATGCCTCCATGTCGGCGCGCACGCCGCGCTCGCCGCGGACGCCACCGTGCGCCACGGCTGCCCCTCGAACCTTGTGGCTCTGAATACCAATTGTTGGGACAAGCCCACCGGCGACATACGCCGAACCGCCCTCCAGCGACGAACGCCGGACGAAGGTAGAAGAAATGAACAGAATTTTCCGGCGACGAACGCCCCGGCCGCCGAACGGCCTGTATGTTGGCTTCTATTCAACTCAACTACATACATGGAGGTACACACGCACACACGCAGCACAACCCCGGAAGAACTCTTACATCGACCGGGCGCATACCAAGGTCCCGACAGAGACTACATCTTCCTTAGACCCCTCCCCCTCGGCTCGGCACATACCGTTGTTGGAAATATGCCCTAGAGGCAATAATAAATGGTTATTATTATATTTCTTTGTTCATGATAATTGTCTATTGTTCATGCTATAATTGTGTTATCCGGAAATCGTAATACATGTGTGAATACATAGACCACAACGTGTCCCTAGTAAGCCTCTAGTTGACTGGCTCGTTTATCAACAGATAGTCATGGTTTCCTGACTATGGACATTGGATGTCATTGATAACGGGATCACATCATTAGGAGAATGATGTGATGGACAAGACCCAATCCTAAGCATAGCTCAAAGATCGTGTAGTTCGTTTGCTAGAGCTTTTCCAATGTCAAGTATCTTTTCCTTAGACCATGAGATCGTGCAACTCCCGGATACCGTAGGAGTGCTTTGGGTGTGCCAAACATCACAACGTAACTGGGTGACTATAAAGGTACACTACGGGTATCTATGAAAGTGTCTGTTGGGCTGGCACGGATGGAGACTGGGATTTGTCACTCCGTATGACGGAGAGGTATCTCTGGGCCCACTCGGTAGTGCATCATCATAATGAGCTCAATGTGACTAAGGAGTTAGCCACGGGATCATGCATTACGTTACGAGTAAAGAGACTTGCCGGTAACGAGATTGAACAAGGTATTGGGATACCGACGATCGAATCTCGGGCAAGTAACATACCGATTGACAAAGGGAATTATATACGGGATTGATTGAATCCTCGACATCGTGGTTCATCCGATGAGATCATCGTGGAACATGTGGGAGCCAACATGGGTATCCAGATCCCGCTGTTGGTTATTGACCGGAGAGGCGTCTCGGTCATGTCTGCATGTCTCCCGAACCCGTAGGGTCTACACACTTAAGGTTCGGTGACGCTAGGGTTGTAGAGATATGAGTATGCGGAAACCCAAAAGTTTTTCGGAGTCCCGGATGAGATCCCGGACGTCACGAAGAGTTCCGGAATGGTCCGGAGGTGAAGAATTATATATAGGAAGTCAAGTTTCGACCACCGGGAAGGTTTCGGGGGTCACCGGTATTGTACCGGGACCACCGGAAGGGTCCCGGGGGTCCACCGGGTGGGGCCACCTATCCCGGAGGGCCCCATGGGCTGAAGTGGGAAGGGAACCAGCCCTTAGTGGGCTGGGGCGCCCCCCATGGGCCTCCCCTCTGCGCCTAGGGTTGGAAACCCTAGGGTGGGGGGCGCCCCACTTGCCTTGGGAGGTAAGTTTCCCCCTGGCCGCCGCCCCCCTTGCAGATGGGATCCAGGCCGGCACCCCCCCCCCTCCCAGGGGGCCTATATATAGTGGGGGGAGGGAGGGCAGCAGCACCACAGCCCCTGGCGCCTCCCTCTCCCCCTGCAACACCTCTCCCTCTCGCAGAAGCTTGGCGAAGCCCTGCCGAGATCCCGCTACATCCACCACCACGCCGTCGTGCTGCTGGATCTCCATCAACCTCTCCTTCCCCCTTGCTGAATCAAGAAGGAGGAGACGCCGCTGCTCCGTACGTGTGTTGAACGCGGAGGTGCCGTCCGTTCGCACTCGGTCATCGGTGATTTGGATCACGGCGAGTACGACTCCATCAACCTCGTTCATTGGAACGCTTCCGCTCGTGATCTACAAGGGTATGTAGATGCACTCCTTTCCCCTCGTTGCTAGTATACTCCATAGATGGATCTTGGTGATGCGTAGAAAATTTTAAAATTCTGCTACGATCCCCAACAGTGGCATCATGAGCCAGGCCTATGCGTAGTTACTATGCACGAGTAGAACACAAAGCAGTTGTGGGCGTTGATGTTGCCAATTCTTCTTGCCGCTACTAGTCTTATCTTGTTTCGGCGGTATTGTGGGATGAAGCGGCCCGGACCGACCTTACACGTACGCTTACGTGAGACAGGTTCCACCGACTGACATGCACTAGTTGCATAAGGTGGCTAGCGGGTGTCTGTCTCTCCCACTTTAGTCGGAACGGATTCGATGAAAAGGGTCCTTATGAAGGGTAAATAGAAATTGGCATATCACGTTGTGGTTTTACGTAGGTAAGAAACGTTCTTGCTAGAAACCTATACAAGCCACGTAAAAACTTGCAACAACAATTAGAGGACGTCTAACTTGTTTTTGCAGCATGTGCTATGTGATGTGATATGGCCAGAAGATGTGATGAATGATATATGTGATGTATGAGATTGATCATATTCTTGTAATAGGAATCACGACTTGCATGTCGATGAGTATGACAACCGGCAGGAGCCATAGGAGTTGTCTTTATTATTTTGTATGACCTGCGTGTCATTGAATAACGCCATGTAAATTACTTTACTTTATTGCTAAACGCGTTAGCCATAGAAGTAGAAGTAATCGTTGGCGTGACAACTTCATGAAGACACAATGATGGAGATCATGGTGTCATGCCGGTGACGAAGATGATCATGGTGCCCCGAAGATGGAGATCAAAGGAGCAAAATGATATTGGCCATATCATGTCACTATTTGATTGCATGTGATGTTTATCATGTTTTGCATCTTATTTGCTTAGAACGACGGTAGTAAGTAAGATGATCCCTTATAATAATTTCAAGAAAGTGTTCCCCCTAACTGTGCACCGTTGCGAAGGTTCGTTGTTTCGAAGCACCACGTGATGATCGGGTGTGATAGATTCTAACGTTCGCATACAACGGGTGTTGACGAGCCTAGCATGTACAGACATGGCCTCGGAACACACGCAATACACTTAGGTTGACTTGACGAGCCTAGCATGTACAGACATGGCCTCGGAACACGGAGGACCGAAAGGTCGAGCATGAGTCGTATAGAAGATACGATCAACATGGAGATGTTCACCGATCTTGACTAGTCCGTCTCACGTGATGATCGGACACGGCCTAGTTAACTCGGATCATGTTTCACTTAGATGACTAGAGGGATGTCTATCTGAGTGGGAGTTCATTGAATAATTTGATTATATGAACTTAATTATCATGAACTTAGTCTAAAAATCTTTACAATATGTCTTGTAGATCAAATGGCCCACGTTGTCCTCAACTTCAACGCGTTCCTAGAGAAAACCAAGCTGAAAGATGATGGCAGCAACTATACGGACTGGGTCCGGAACCTGAGGATCATCCTCATAGCTGCCAAGAAAGATTATGTCCTAGAAGCACCGCTAGGTGAAGCACCAATCCCAGAGAACCAAGACGTTATGAAAGCTTGGCAATCACGTGCTGATGATTACTCCCTCGTTCAGTGCGGCATGCTTTACAGCTTAGAACCGGGTCTCCAAAAGCGTTTTGAGAAACATGGAGCATATGAGATGTTCGAAGAGCTGAAAATGGTTTTCCAAGCTCATGCCCGGGTCGAGAGATATGAAGTCTCCGACAAGTTCTTCAGCTGTAAAATGGAGGAAAATAGTTCTGTTAGTGAGCACATACTCAGAATGTCTGGGTTACACAACCGCTTGTCTCAGCTGGGAGTTAATCTCCCGGATGACGCGGTCATTGACAGAATCCTTCAGTCGCTTCCACCGAGCTACAAGAGCTTTGTGATGAACTTCAATATGCAGGGGATGGAAAAGACCATTCCCGAGGTATATTCAATGCTGAAATCAGCGGAGGTGGAGATCAAAAAGGAACATCAAGTGTTGATGGTGAATAAAACCACTAAGTTCAAGAAAGGCAAGGGTAAGAAGAACTTCAAGAAGGACGGCAAGGGAGTTGCCGCGCCCGGTAAGCCAGTTGCCGGGAAGAAGTCAAAGAATGGACCCAAGCCTGAGACTGAGTGCTTTTATTGCAAGGGAAGTGGTCACTGGAAGCGGAACTGCCCCAAATACTTAGCGGACAAGAAGGCCGGCAACACCAAAGGTATATGTGATATACATGTAATTGATGTGTACCTTACCAGTACTCGTAGTAGCTCCTGGGTATTTGATACCGGTGCGGTTGCTCATATTTGTAACTCAAAACAGGAACTGCGGAATAAGCGGAGACTGGCAAAGGACGAGGTGACGATGCGCGTCGGGAATGGTTCCAAGGTCGATGTGATCGCCGTCGGCACGCTACCTCTGCATCTACCTAAGGGATTAGTTTTAAACCTCAATAATTGTTATTTAGTGCCAGCTTTGAGCATGAACATTGTATCTGGATCTCGTTTAATTCGAGATGGCTACTCATTTAAATCCGAGAATAATGGTTGTTCTATTTATATGAGAGATATGTTTTATGGTCATGCCCCGCTGGTTAATGGTTTATTCTTGATGAATCTCGGACGTGATGTTACACATATTCATAGTGTGAATACCAAAAGATGTAAAGTTGATAATGATAGTCCCGCATACTTGTGGCACTGCCGCCTTGGTCACATTGGTGTCAAACGCATGAAGAAACTCCATGCAGATGGACTTTTCGAGTCTCTTGATTACGAATCATTTGACACGTGCGAACCATGCCTCATGGTTAAGATGACCAAGACTCCGTTCTCCGGAACAATGGAGAGAGCAACCAACTTATTGGAAATCATACATACCGATGTGTGCGGTCCAATGAGTGTTGAAGCTCGCGGAGGATATCGTTATGTTCTCACTCTCACTGATGACTTGAGTAGATATGGGTTTGTCTACCTAATGAAACACAAGTCTGAAACCTTTGAAAAGTTCAAGGAATTTCAGAGTGAGGTTGAGAATCAACGTGACAGGAAAATAAAATTCTTACGATCAGATCGTGGTGGAGAATATTTAAGTCACGAATTTGGTACGCACTTAAGGAAATGTGGAATCGTTTCACAACTCACGCCGCCTGGAACACCTCAGCGAAACGGTGTGTCCGAACGTCGTAATCGCACTCTATTGGATATGGTGCGATCTATGATGTCTCTTACCGATTTACCGCTCTCATTTTGGGGCTATGCTTTAGATACTGCCGCATTCACTTTAAATAGGGCTCCGTCGAAATCCGTTGAAACGACACCGTATGAATTATGGTTTGGGAAGAAACCTAAGCTGTCGTTTCTAAAAGTTTGGGGATGCGATGCTTATGTCAAGAAACTTCAACCTGAAAAGCTCGAACCCAAGTCGGAGAAATGCGTCTTCATAGGATACCCTAAGGAAACCATTGGGTATACCTTCTACCTCAGATCCGAAGGCAAGATCTTTGTTGCCAAGAACAGGTCCTTTCTGGAGAAAGAGTTTCTCTCGAAAGAATTGAGTGGGAGGAAAGTGGAACTTGATGAGGTGATAGTCACCCCTTCCGAACAGAAAAGTAGCGCAGCGCGGGAAGATGTTCCTGTGGTGCCTACACCGACTGGGGAGGAAGTTAATGATGATGATCATGAAGCTTCGGATCAAGTTACTGCTGAACTTCGTAGGTCCACAAGGACACGTTCCGCACCAGAGTGGTACGGCAACCCTGTCCTGGAAATCATGTTGTTAGACAACGGTGAACCTTCGAACTATGAAGAAGCGATGGCGGGCCCGGATTCCGACAAATGGCTAGAAGCCATGAAATCCGAGATAGGATCCATGTATGAAAACGAAGTATGGACTTTGACTGACTTGCCCGATGATCGGCGAGCCATAGAAAATAAATGGATCTTTAAGAAGAAGACAGACGCGGATGGTAATGTGACCATCTATAAGGCTCGACTTGTCGCTGAGGGTTATCGACAAGTTCAAGGGGTTGACTACGATGAGACTTTCTCACCCGTAGCGAAGCTGAAGTCCGTCAGAATCATGTTAGCAATTGCCGCATACTATGATTATGAGATATGGCAGATGGACGTCAAAACGGCATTCCTTAATGGCTTCCTTAAGGAAGAATTGTATATGATGCAGCCGGAAGGTTTTGTCGATCCTAAGAATGCTGACAAAGTATGCAAGCTCCAGCGCTCAATCTATGGGCTGGTGCAAGCATCTCGGAGTTGGAACATTCGCTTTGATGAGATGATCAAAGCGTTTGGGTTTACACAGACTTATGGAGAAGCCTGTGTTTACAAGAAAGTGAGTGGGAGCTCTGTAGCATTTCTCTTATTATATGTGGATGACATACTATTGATGGGAAATGATATAGAATTCTTGGAAAGTATAAAGGCCTATTTGAATAAGTGTTTTTCAATGAAGGACCTTGGAGAAGCTGCTTATATATTAGGCATCAAGATCTATAGAGATAGATCAAGACGCCTCATTGGTCTTTCACAGAGTACGTACCTTGACAAGATATTGAAGAAGTTCAATATGGATCAGTCCAAGAAGGGGTTCTTGCCTGTATTGCAAGGTGTGCAATTGAGCACGGCTCAATGCCCGACCACGGCAGAAGATAGAGAAAAGATGAGTGTCATCCCCTATGCCTCGGCCATAGGGTCTATTATGTATGCCATGCTGTGTACCAGACCTGATGTAAACCTTGCCGTGAGTTTGGTAGGAAGGTACCAAAGTAATCCCGGCATGGAACACTGGACAGCGGTCAAGAATATCCTGAAGTACCTGAAGAGGACTAAGGATATGTTTCTCGTTTATGGAGGTGACGAAGAGCTCGTCGTAAAGGGTTACGTCGACGCTAGCTTCGACACAGATCTGGATGACTCGAAGTCACAAACCGGATACGTGTATATTTTGAATGGAGGAGCAGTAAGCTGGTGCAGTTGCAAGCAAAGCGTCGTGGCGGGATCTACATGTGAAGCGGAGTACATGGCGGCCTCAGAGGCAGCACAGGAAGCAGTCTGGATAAAGGAGTTCATTACCGACCTAGGGGTGATTCCCAATGCGTCGGGCCCGATGACTCTCTTCTGTGACAACACTGGAGCTATTGCCCTTGCGAAGGAGCCCAGATTTCACAGGAAGACCAGGCATATCAAGCGTCGCTTCAACTCCATTCGTGAAAGTGTTCAAAATGGAGACATAGATATTTGTAAAGTACATACGGACCTGAATGTAGCAGATCCGTTGACTAAACCTCTCCCTAGAGCAAAACATGATCAACACTAGGACGCTATGGGTGTTCGATTCATCACAATGTAACTAGATTATTGACTCTAGTGCAAGTGGGAGACTGTTGGAAATATGCCCTAGAGGCAATAATAAATGGTTATTATTATATTTCTTTGTTCATGATAATTGTCTATTGTTCATGCTATAATTGTGTTATCCGGAAATCGTAATACATGTGTGAATACATAGACCACAACGTGTCCCTAGTAAGCCTCTAGTTGACTAGCTCGTTGATCAACAGATAGTCATGGTTTCCTGACTATGGACACTGGATGTCATTGATAACGGGATCACATCATTAGGAGAATGATGTGATGGACAAGACCCAATCCTAAGCATAGCTCAAAGATCGTGTAGTTCGTTTGCTAGAGCTTTTCCAATGTCAAGTATCTTTTCCTTAGACCATGAGATCGTGCAACTCCCGGATACCGTAGGAGTGCTTTGGGTGTGCCAAACGTCACAACGTAACTGGGTGACTATAAAGGTACACTACGGGTATCTCTGAATGTGTGTGTTGGGTTGGCACGGATCGAGACTGGGATTTGTCACTCCGTGTGACGGAGAGGTATCTCTGGGCCCACTCGGTAGTGCATCATCATAATGAGCTCAATGTGACTAAGGAGTTAGCCATGGGATCATGCATTACGGTACGAGTAAAGAGACTTGCCGGTAACGAGATTGAACAAGGTATTGGGATACCGACGATCGAATCTCGGGCAAGTAACATACCGATTGACAAAGGGAATTATATACGGGATTGATTGAATCCTCGACATCGTGGTTCATCCGATGAGATCATCGTGGAACATGTGGGAGCCAACATGGGTATCCAGACCGCTGTTGGTTATTGACCGGAGAGGCGTCTCGGTCATGTCTGCATGTCTCCCGAATCCGTTGGGTCTACACACTTAAGGTTCGGTGACGCTAGGGTTGTAGAGATATGAGTATGCGGAAACCCGAAAGTTGTTCGGAGTCCCGGATGAGATCTCGGACGTCACGAGGAGTTCCGGAATGGTCCGGAGGTGAAGAATTATATATAGGAAGTCAAGTTTCGGCCACCGGGAAGGTTTCGGGGGTCACCGGTATTGTACCGGGACCACCGGAAGAGTCCCGGGGGTCCACCGGGTGGGGCCACCTATCCCGGAGGGCCCCATGGGCTGAAGTGGGAAGGGAACCAGCCCTTAGTGGGCTGGGGCGCCCCCCATGGGGCTCCCCCCTGCGCCTAGGGTTGGAAACCCTAGGGTGGGGAGCGCCCCACTTGCCTTGGGGGGTAAGTTTCCCCTGGCCGCCGCCCCCCTTGCAGATGGGATCCAGGCCGGCGCCCCCCCCCCCTCCCAGGGGGCCTATATATAGTGGGGGGAGGGAGGGCAGCAGCACCACAGCCCCTGGAGCCTCCCTCTCCCTCTGCAACACCTCTCCCTCTCGCAGAAACTTGGCGAAGCCCTGCCGAGATCCCGCTACATCCACCACCACATCCTCGTGCTGCTGGATCTTCATCAACCTCTCCTTCCCCCTTGCTGGATCAAGAAGGAGGAGACGTCGCTGCTACGTACGTGTGTTGAACGCGGAGGTGCCGTCCGTTCGGCACTCGGTCATCGGTGATTTGGATCACGGCGAGTACGACTCCATCAACCTCGTTCATTGTAACGCTTCCGCTCGCGATCTACAAGGGTATGTAGATGCACTCCTTTCCCCTCGTTGCTAGTATACTCCATAGATGGATCTTGGTGATGCGTAGAAAATTTTAAAATTCTGCTACGATCCCCAACAACCGTCACCGTGGCGCGGCAACAATCGGGCGCACTCTACACGCAGCACATGATGGGGGTTTTATACCGGTTACCCACACGCACGCATGACCAGGCCATGGCCACACACCGGCCACTAACACACGCATGAATGGATCACCCGGCCCCTCACCCCACTAGCCAACTACTAATAAAAACCACTCCACAAAGCTAGCTAGCTACGCTAACAACCTGCATGCATCTAACAAACTCATGCATGAGCTGACCCATGACGCGGCTGCTCCCAACGGTCTCGGACTCCAACATGAGCACTGACTCATGTGCCTGCCCCGTAACACATACGGGTCACCGGCGGTGTCGTGGCTTAGTCCTAACATTCTCCCCCTAAGCCACAACCATGTTGTGGCCGGAGTTGTTGCAGCTGCCTTCATGGTCGTCGTCATGGACGCATTCGCTCGACGCCACCGCGTGCCTCCGCTCCCGCGGCGACGTGCCGGGTGCTCGTCGCGCCCGCGCCATGCTCGCCACCACCGCATCCGGACTCGCCGTGCATCGTCGCCGCCATGCGCTCGCCGCGCACGGCAACCGCGCCGCCGCGACCTCCATGCCCACCGTGCTCGTCGCGGACTCACCATGCGCCGCCTCCGCGTCCACCACGACAGCTGCAGCGCCGCGCACTTCCATAGAGCGGCACACGGCCCGGAGCTTCGCGCATCCGCCGAAGAAGCGCTCTCTCTCTCTCACTCAAGACTAGAGGTAGAAGGAGCACAATACACTCGAGTTTCACCCGGCTGTACACACAGCCCCGTTACTATTCCAAGAGCACAAAACTCTCTTACAAACACATTTGTGACCGTGAATTTGTAGTCTCACAGCAGGGTAGCAGCCAAGTTTCCGTTGCCCACGTACGCAAGACCCGGCCAGCACTAGCACGGCAGGCTCACCCACGAATCAACTAATCAACTCCTACATGCATGGTCATCCAGGGATTGTGCAGCTCCACAAACGGCCACACGACCTGGTTGTAGCTAACTAACTCGGTGAGTTATCCATTCACAATGCCGGCTAACTAACTCACATCACCACGCCACACATGCACGCCACACTTTGCCACGGCATCCGCTGCGTCCCACAAGTCCCGGGCGCATCCGACGCGCCCGACAAGCCCAACTGCACCAGTGCGTCCCGCACGTCCCGCGCGAATCCGTCGCGCCCGACGAGCCCGACCACACACGCCTACACCGCGGTCCCGCCGCGCCTGACACGCCCGGCGCGCGCCCATACACGCGCCCAACGCGTCCGACACTGGCGTCGTGGCTTATTCCGGCCAACATAGCATGGGGATCTGTGCCCTTCCTTGTATTTTCTGTCCGTATATCACATGTATCAATATAGTATAAGGCCAGCCAGAGGTGCATTGATTGCGATGACAGCCCGCACTGCTGGTGCGGAACAACTTCTCTGCGCACGGATCAGCATTTTTCCTGTGCCGAGCTGAGCCGTCTCCTCACACGGACTCATTAATTCCCTTCCCTCCTCGACCCAGTGCCTAATAATAATTATACATCCCCACCACGCAAGTAGTAGTAACGAAGACATGCCAACAACACGACTTGGGCAGATGTCAGCTCCCCTAAGTACAAGGAACAGTTTTTTCAAAACAGTGAACCACAGATTTGTGGTGAGGAACAATAACATATTCGTACTCACTCATACAGGGTGTTGGGTAATCCAAACTTGTCCTATCTAGCTGAGTCCGGTTAGGATAGTATAGCTGTGTCGGTTGATTGATTTAGGAAAGCGTCCGTGTACGAGTTAGATAGTTATACTAGTACATGTACGTGTCTTAGTAGTTTTCGTAAAACTTGTCAAGGTTGAGTCGGTTTGAGTCCTGGCTGGTACGTGTATATATGTACAGCCTAGGGCGTATGTTGTGATCACCAGAAAACGAGAAAAGCAATAAAGAGAATATTACGAGGCATGACACGTGCATCGGGCCAACTTCGTATTACTGCATTCGTCTGCGTGTGTTTCTGGTCCCGGTGTTTGTGTGAGCGCCGGCGAGATATTATCGAGCTGCAACGTGATCGTGTGTTCCATCCTTGGGGAAATTCCAACACAGGGTGCCCAACATCCAGAAAAATGGAGGAACAAGCAGGGAGCAATGCTCACTGAAACACACTAGAAAATCCTCGGCAAACAGGAATACAGAATACAAACTTAACAATCACAACTTAATTTTCAGCAATACCGGTGTTCCGGCGGTGACATTCTATGCCATGGTTCTCTTGCATTTCCCCGGCTTGCATGGTTTCTTGGGTGCATCCCCTTGTTCAAGACAGGTTGTTCGCTTGTGGCCATCAATAGCAAAGCATATAGAGCAGCCAACATGTGCTCCAATGATTCTGCACTCGCATCTCCTATCCTGACGACTTCCATAGCTTTCATGTATAGTGTTGAATGCCTGCACATGAAAACATGTTAACTGAGTGGTCCTTCTGGTATTGAGTCAGGTGCTGGGGCAGAATGTCTCTCGCGTCCTTGGTCCACAGCTTCACAAGAATCTCCTTCAAATGAAGTACAGCAATGACCTGCACCAGGGGCAGTCCGGTTATCAGAAATATATCGTCTCGAGATGCAAGTCTTCACTGAATACACAAATTTCTTATCCAAACAGAAGTTTCAGGCACGAAATGATATCGTCCATGGAAGTTAACCTTAAGACGTGGCATCATAACATTCTGGTGTGCTCAAATTGTCCACACACGCACTTAAACTCCCAACTGGTCCTCGTTTACTGTAAACTCGTACACAACTCTGTTCCATTTTTCCCCCTCTTCGCCTCTTTGTTGTGCGTTGTGACATACTTCATCATCTTCTCCACCGCTGCGACATTTTACGCCGTGCTTTTAGTTAGTAGGTGACTGAACTCCTAAACACAGCCCTTGTGCAAATCTTGCTTGTGTGTCGCTCAATTGCCAAATTCGTTCTCCTAACAACTCCACCCTGTCAAAACAGAACTCAATTTTAAAAGATGCAAACCAGAGAAATACAAGAGTAACAAGACGTGGCGGTGCGTCGGGTAGGTGACCAGGGTGGTTGGCACTAAAACTGCAAAGAAACGTAGTGGACTTAAGATCATCGTCCTCTTATCCTCGTAGCTTTCCTCGCGCTCACGGTCAAACTGCAACCTCATGTACTGCCTCACAAAAGGCGTGCATCGGGCTAGCAGGAGGCATGTACTTCTTCAACATGCGGTTCACCCTCTTGCTGCATTGTTTGCTTGTCATCTTGGTGCAACAAAAAAAATCCTTGAAGTATGCTTTTGACCATTTTCTGCTTATTTCGTAGATCTGGGTCATGTACCGGTGCTTCCTCAAGATGTACTTATCAAGCAGCATACCCCATGCCGTCTCGAACTCATCTTCATTTAACATGTGGTTTACCACCTTACAGAATTCAACTTGGAACTTGCTTTCTTCGTGTACAGGGGACCAAGCTCTCCTTTGCCTTCTTCAGCACATGCCATTTGCACCACCAGTGCACACAGTCCAGATAAACTTTGCTGATTGCCACCTCCATAGATCTGTTCTGGTCTGCAAACGAGCGCCGCCGCAGGACCTACTACAGTATTCGAGATTGGGGAAGGATGGTTTGGTGTGAGGGAGAGGAAGGGGAGGCACACCTATGCACGATAGGCGGCTCAGTTCCGGAGCCAACGTTCTGGTCGACGGCCCAGCACGTACTCGCGTGTCGGGCGTTCCCCCCGTACGACCTGGTCGCGCGTACACAACACTCTTCGCTACCGTATATCCCTGTCCACCCCTTCTCCATTAAAATCGCGTTAGTTATGTCAGAGCGATTTTTACGGATCCCGAGCCACGAACGGACGCCGCCGATTTCGGGAGCATCTGGGCTCGGGCACCGAATCGCCGTGTCCCGGTTATAGCTTGAGATTAGGAGACATTAGGAAGGAAGCAATAAGTATTGATGGGACTGACAGTCCTATTGGTCCGATGGCGACACCATACCGCCGCTGAAAAACCATGCCATCCTGTGCACCCTCTCGTAGCACAGTGGCTCCTTGCGAGCCATTGCGACACAATAGGACATGCTAGGCACAGTCGCCGTCGTTGTTGAGAATAGCGAGTGCTGTCCATGTCGTCCTGTGCATCCTCCGATAAAACAAGGGGTCGCCCAGTCGCTCTACTTCTTGACAAGAGAGAATAGCGAGTGCTATTCCACGCTGAGCATACTCGTCACTGACATCCATTGGACCGACACCAAGTAGCAATACAGTGGACGTGATCGTGGATGCTAGTCAGTGATGAGTAACATGAGTTGTGCTAGCTCTGCGACCTGGTGGGTATGGGAGCTACGCGTTAGACCGGATAAGGAAGTGGTATTCGGTCGAATAGAAAAATAAAATTGGCCTCAGGAACAACTGCAAGGTTTTTTCTTCGTTTTTTTTTGCCAGGGCTTTTTCTTCGTTTGTTACTTGAAACATTTAGATAACTCCTTTATAAATTAGTAAAACTCCATATAACTTTGATGGAACGTTTCCTTCAGCATCTTCAATTAATATTTTGACTACAACTTCATTTTCCACCTCGACATGACAATCAGTTACATAGAACAGAATCAGGAAAAATGAACACGTCGTCCAATTATAAATCTTCTATTAGTGCTACGCATTTTTGAATTTTGTAAGTTATAGAAGTCCTTTTAATTAATTATGTTTCTGCCTTCTGCGATGATTTACAAACTATGGCTTTTCATAAGGTTAATATAGTCCACATTTGAAGTCACATGGTTTTCCCTTGATATAATTATTAAAAGAAGGCATAAACGAAAATATCCCTCGCATCGCCCACCTCTGGCGACGCAGGGGGCAATCCCCGTCATCCAACCACAACTTCCTTTCTCCTCCCACTCACATCGATGTTGCCGACGAAGCTCGGGCAGACTCCTCGAGTGCCGGGGGGGGGGGGGGGGGGGGGGGGGGCTTGTCCCGGCTCCTCCGGTGGCTGTGGTGTGAATGGCAGCCGGTGGAGGGTCGCGGCAGGTAACGACTCATAGCAACGAGATGATGGGGTGGCTTTGCATCTACGTCAGTGGCGGAGGTCGGGTGGCATGTCTGTCGTAGCTGCGCCTCAGATCTGGTGCATCGAAGGCCATGACCAGCGCAATTCATCCTTGGGCCCTGCTGGCTGCCGTCCTGGTCTGTTCTCGCCAGTGCAGTGTCCTCGGGTGGGTGCTGCTCGGGATGCGCAAGTTGGTCAGCGGCCTTTAGGCTTTCATACAACAATGAAGGGTGGGGGGCTTTGCATGCAACTACTCGGCCGACGAAGGAGCCGGCTGCTTTGTGGGGGCCCCGTCTAGATCTAGAGTGGACAGAGCTGATGGGCATGCGCCCTCTTCCCTAGGTTGCACATACTGGCAGAGGGCAAGCGGTGTGGGCTGGCCGCATATGAAGGTTGCTCCTCATGTGTACTCCAGCACTCGGTAAACTGGAGTCCCGATTCCTGACTTGATGTCACCTTTGTTCATGCTGAGACCGGATCTTTTAGTTGGATTGGGGATACGTGGACATGTTATGGCATCGGTCAAGGACCGAGACATCACCGGGAGGGGCCGTTGTGTTGTGGGATGGAACGACGCCAACTGCTATGGGTGTGGCGTTGTTCGGGCTTGCCTAGGCAAAGAACTGAGGGTTATGGTCGGGGCTCGCCTGGGGGTGCACGTCGACAGTCAATAGGTCGTGTCCCCTTGTAGTGTGGTGGTTATGTCCGTTTGTCGTGTGGGCTACAAGGGGTGTAGCAGTGGGTGGCTCTAGCTCGCCTTCTTCTATTGGGCGTACCAATGCCCAGATCCGGATCTGGAGTTCTGCTCTTATCCCGGATGTCATATGTATCTTATGGTGGCACGGGTGAGCTACCAAGGAAAAGCTCTGTGCCGTGACGCCGGTAGGTGCGGCGTCCATGGGAGCCGCTATCTTCTTGAGGGAACCATGCGATTCTGTACATGGAGGCTGTTGAGCAGTTTTGTTCCTATTACAGTGGTGGAAGATGGGAGGTTGAGAAGGTACTGCACAGATTGGAAGCAAAATTTACAGAAATAAACCATCCAGCAAGATGTATCACATGTGCTCTGTGTTTTGCATCTGCTTTGCTTAAAGTGCTAGTAGTGTTGGCTTGAATGCTTCATTTGCGGAGCTTCTGTCTTGCTGTGCAGCACAACACAACATAGAAGCCATCCAATCGGGGCTGCAATTTATCGAAGTATATTTGGTAGACGTACACAATCAAATACACAAATTGGAAGTATATATATCTCAGCCAAACACGGCGCAAATATTTAAAATCGACTAGAACTATATTTCACAGCCAAGGACGACTTAAGTATGAAAAATTGACAATGGAAGTAATAATATTGAAGAACTACAATCACAACAATCAGTCATGGATGTAACAGTACAACGAAGTTGATGAAATAGTCTCCATACAATACCTGATATGATTTCTAGCAAATATCACTACTAGGAAAAGACTAATTAGTGGCGCACATGTTTTGGCCATTAATGACGCACTGCAGGTGCGCCATTAGTATTGCAGGTAACAGTGGCGCACCCTGTAGTGCGCCATTACTATTGCTACAGGTGCGCCACTGGTAACTTTTTTTTTTAATTTTTGATTTTTTTCTGAATTTGGAAGGCGGGGAAATAGTAGTGGCGCACCGTCTAACCCCCACCGTGCGCCATTGCTATATTTGAATTTTGAATTTGGATCTGGATCGCGATTTTTTTGCCCTTTTTTTTGCTCGTTTTTTTTTGCTCGTTTTTTTTCTCTTTTTTTGCATGATATTTTTTCAAATTTTGTTCTCGTTTTTGGATCTTGTATGTTCTTTTGCCGGAGAGGAGTTCGCCGGAGAGGAGGGCCGAGGTCACCGGAGAGGAGGAGGAGGAGGTCACCGGAGAGGAGCTCGCCTACATCGCCGGAGAGGAGGAGGAGGTCGCCGGAGAGGAGTTCACCGGAGAGGAGGGAGGAGAAACCGTGAGGGGAGGGGAGGAGAGGAGGGAGGAGGAGCTCACCGGAGAGGAGGGAGGAGGAGATCACCGGGGAGGAGGGAGGAGGAGCTCACCAGAGAGGAGGGAGGAGGAGCTCACCGGAGAGGAGGGAGAAGAAACCGTGAGGGGAGGGGAGGAGAGGAGGGAGGAGGAGGTCGCCGGAGAGGAGGAGGGGAGTATGGTGGAGGAGAGGAGGGGAGATGGAGTGGAGGAGAGGAGGAGATGGAGTGGAGGAGAGGTGGAGTGGAGTGGAGGAGAGGTGGAGTGGAGGAGAACAATGAAGAAGTAAGGAGGAGAGGACCCCACCAAGCCATATATACGGCATAGTAATGACGCACCGTGGCAGGTGCGCCATTACTATTTTTTTTTTAATTTTTTTATTTATTTTGAATTTTGAAGGTGGGAAGATAGTAATGGCGCACATTGGGCAGGTGCGCCATTACTAATTTTTTTAATTTTTTTACATGGTTTGAATTTTGAAGGCGGGAAGATAGTAATGGCGCACCATGGGCAGGTGCGCCATTACTGAGTTTGATTTTTTTGAATTTTTTTCCTCTCCAGATCTTAAAAGCCCCATAACTTTTTTTCTGTTAGGTTTTTGGGGATTCTGAAAATCTTGAATGTAACTTTTCGAGTAGATGAATTTTCATATAAAAAACTTTTTCCTCGTAGTTCGTATGCAAAACTTATGCCCATTTTACAAATTCTCGAGAGATTTTGCAAAAAAGTCAAAAATTCATGTTTGTAAATTTTGCTAACAACTAGACCACATATCACATGGGAATCTTATTTTCTTTTATTTTTTTGACATTTCTATCATTTTCTTTTATTTTTTTGAAACTGAAAAGGCGGTCCAGGGGTGCATTTGGTGAATTTTTTGCAAGGCTCAGATAGTAATGGCGTACCATGCAGAGTGCGCCATTAATAGTTTTGGAAAATTAAAAAAATAAAATTTGCTAGTAATGGCGCAGCATGTGTCTGGTGCGCCATTAGTAATGAGGACAGTAATGACGCATCTGGGAAAAAATTATATGAGACCAGGTCTCATATTTAGCAGGTGAGACCCGTCCTGATGGATGACACGTGGCATTCACAAATCACAAAGCATCTAATCTCTCCCCCGCTGATTTCAGGTTGGGGGTGGGGTAGATGCTTTGTGATTTGTGAATGCCACGTGTCATCCATGAGGATGGGTCTCACCTGCTAATCCGTGAGACCTGGTCTCATAGAATTTTTTTCCGCGCACTTGTATGTGATGCGTCACTGCTATATAGCAGTGGTGCACCACATACATGGTGCACCATTAATGTTCATATCAGCTATAGCCTTTTTCCTAGTAGTGTATAAAACAGTCTCCGTTTAATAATAATAATAATAACCTATATACCTTATGGCGGCTGCTACCCACATCGCTGTTATCAGCCGCCTTGTCAGCCATTTGATCATAATCAAGGCCGTCAGTTCGAGCCCCCACATCGCATCATGCTCGCCCTCCACCACAACATGTTTTGCAGCATAGGCAAAAACCGCTCCTGGCGTTGCCGGCGGCCGCTTGCAGCATCCATGGTAGCAGCACAATTGCAGCAGCGCGCAGCACCGATGGCGCGCCGACAGCGCTCCATTGCAGCGTCGAGGACGCTTCATTGCAACTGCTGTGAAGTTTCAATGCCCCTGTGGCACTTTATTGCAACTCCGGTGGTTACCGAGGACGCTTCGTTGCAAATCCGACGCCCCAACGATGCTTCATTGCAACTCTGGTGGTCCTGGCGAGGTTGAATCGCAGCACTGGCGGTCCCTGGCGATGTTGAATCACAGCACTGGCGGTCCGTGGCAATGCTACATTGCAACTCCGGTGGCCCCGTGATGCTTCATCGAAAAACAGACGAGCCCCTGACTGCAGCAGCCCATCATTTTCCTAAAGCACAACATAGTGTCGGTGGCCCTCGGTCACGACAACGTCGGCGGCCCGATGTTGCACCGCTCCTCTCCTCAGCCTGCCTGATGCATCATGTGCGGCGAGTGGTGACTGCCTCGCGACACAGTCACCTCCGACGGACGCTACCATGCATCCCCGCCGATCGTTCACACCATGAGCGCCATCACCCCCCTCGTAGCAAAGGCTCGTCGTCGAATGGCAGCCATCGCGGCGCAGCGACGCCCCTTGTAGCAGCAGCAGCTCCGACGACCGTCGACGGGTGCTGCATCATAGCACCGACAACCATCGACGGGTGCAGCGTCGCGAATGTTTCATCACAAGGTCGATGTGCTGTGTCTCTCAACGGATAGAATGAGAGGTAAGAGATAAAGAAAGTGGATCACGTTTTGGAAAGAAGGAGAAGATTGAGTGGCTCACGCTCGCGGGGTATAATGGTATACATTTTGGTGGTTGGTGGGGCCAATGGAACATGGCAATGGATGCTTTTAGTTGGGTGATGAGTTGATTTTTTTGAAAAAAAGGATTACCCCTGGCCAGCTGATACCATATTGAATTCATGTTTCAGCCAACTCATCCAAAAGTCCGAACTGATGGAGAAAGGTGGGCAATATATTTCAACACATAATATGTCTGCTCATTGGTTTTTTTAGGGTACTCATTAGTTTGTTAGCACGCGCCAGAGTAGAGGAGGTGGCGTGTGTGCCAGCCCACTTATATACCCGGATCTGAGTTTGTTGTGAACACAGTGGTACGTCTAGGCTGTTAGGCAGCGTGGTTAGTCCAGAGAAAAGATAAACACAAGGCGTACGTCACCAGAAAATCCCCTGCCCCGTGCACTTCTTCTTCTACCTACGTCTAGGGTTCGTCCCAACACATATCACTAGTAGAAAACAGAGCTTTGGTCGGGGCCTGGCCAGCTTATTAGTCCCGGCTCAGTCACGAACCGGGACCCATGGGGCATACGTCCCGGTTCGTGCGCCCAGGGGCCCGGCCGGGGCCTCGTGTGCATTGGTCCCGGTTCGTCTGGATCCATTTGTCCCGGTTCCTGGCACGAACCGGGAACAATGGGCCTCGCTCCTGGCCCACATACATTGGTCCCGATTCGTGTCTCGAACCGGGATAGAAGGGTGGCCTTTAGTCCCGGTTCCAGCCATGAACCGGGACAAATGAGTTGCATATATATATCCCCCCGCCGGCGAGCAGAGCACTCCACAGTGCTCTGTTTTTTGGCCGGCGATGGGAGGGCATTTGGGTGCTCTATCTCACCTCCTATGCACATGAGGTGTTCGATGAAATGCCCGAGCCACGCTAGTTAAGTTTTCTCCTCTCGAAGCTCGACCTCCAAGCTTCATTTTCCCCGAGATTTGCATAGGTTTAGCGGTCCGGGACGTCCCGTCCCCGTCTTCACCGCCGTCGATCGCCCGCGCTGATCTCGTCGCCGGCACCACCGTGGTGAGCCTCTTGTTCTTATCTTTTTTCTGAAAGAAAAACAATTCTTACTTTAGATATATACTTTTATAATTTTCTTACTTTTGACACACATAATTATATATAATGCACGCAGATGAATCGACAATGGATGTACGATGACAGACACACCTCCGAGTACATTAAGGGTCTGCATAATTTTCTCGAAGTGGCTGAGGCAAATAAGCAGAATGGTTTTATGTAGTCTATGCCCTATATGTGGGAATACGAAGTCAGACTCTGACCGGAAAATCCTTCACACCCACCTGCTTTATAAGGGTTTCATGCCACACTATAATGTTTGGACGAAGCATGGAGAAATAGGGATTAAGATGGAAGACAACGAAGAAGAAGAGGACGATGACAACTATGTGCCCCCTGAATACCGTGATGCTGCAACGGGGGAAGCTGCTGAAGATCAAGAGGAACCAGACGATGTGCCCGATGATGATGATCTCCGCCGGGTCATTGTTGATGCAAGGACACAGTGCGAAAGTCAAAAGGAGAAGCGGAAGTTCGATCGCATGTTAGAGGATCACAAAAAATGGTTGTATCCCAATTGTGAAGATGGCAACACAAAGCTCGGTACCGTATTGGAATTGCTGCAGTGGGAAGCAGAGAATGCTGTGTCTGACAAAGGATTTGAGAAGCTGCTGAAAATATTGAAGAAGAAGCTTCCAAACGATAACGAATTGCCCGACAGTACGTACGCAACAAAGAAGGTCGTATGCCCTCTAGGATAGGAGGTGCTGAAGATACATGCATGCCCTAATGACTGCATCCTCTACCACGGTACGTACGAGGATTTGAACGCATGTGCTACCTCTTGAGCACTGTGTTGGTTTTCCCTGCAAGATGAAAGGGTGATGCAGTAAAATAGCGTAAGTATTTCCCTCAGTTTTTTGAGAACCAAGGTATCAATCCAGTAGGAGGTCACGCTCAAGTCCCTTGCACCTACACAAACAAATAAGAACCTCGCAACCAACGCGATAAAGGGGTTGTCAATCCCTTCACGGTCACTTTCAAAAGTGAGATCTGATAGAGATGATAAGATAATATTTTTGGTACTTTTATGATAAGGAGTAAAAGTAAAAAAGCAAGTAAACAGTAATGGAAATAATGGGAGATTAATATGACGGAAAATAGACCCGGGGGCCATAGGTTTCACTAGTGGCTTCTCTCAAGAGCATAAGTATGACGGTGGGTGAACGAATTACTGTCAAGCAATTGATAGAATTGAGCATAGTTATGAGAATATCTAGGTATGATCATGTATATAGGCATCACGTCCATGACAAGTAGACCGACTCCTGCCTGCATCTACTACTATTACTCCACACATCGACTGCTATCCAGCATGCATTTAGACTATTAAGTCCATAAGAACGGAGTAACGCTTTAAGCAAGATGACATGATGTAGAGGGATAAACTCATGCAATATGATATAAACCCCATCTTTTTATACTCGATGGCAACAATACAATATGTGTCGTTTCCCCTACTGTCACTGGGATCGAGCACCACAAGATTGAACCCAAAGCTAAGCACTTCTCCCATTGCAAGAAAGATCAATCTAGTAGCGAAACCAAACTGATAATTCGAAGAGACTTGCAAATATAACCAATCATACATAAAAGAATTCAGAGAAGATTCAAATATTGTTCATAGATAATCTTGATCATAAACCCACAATTCATCGGATCTCGACAAACACACCATAAAAGAAGATTACATCGAATAGATCTCCAAGAGAATCGAGAGAACTTTGTATTGAGATCCAAAGAGAGAGAAGAAGCCATCTAGCTAATAACTATGGACCCGAAGGTCTATGGTAAACTACTCACACATCATCGGAGAGGCTATGGTGTTGATGTAGAAGCCCTCCGTGATCGATGCCCCCTTCGACAGGACGTCGGAAAAGGCCCCAAGATGGGATCTCACGGGTACAGAAGGTTGCGGCGGTGGAATTAGGTTTTTTGTGGCTCTCTCTGATGGTTTGGGGGTACGTAGGTATATATAGGAGGAAGAAGTAGGTCGGTGGAGCCACGAGGGTGGAGGGCACGCCTGGGGGGGGGGGGGGTAGGCGCGCCCCCCTGCCTCGTGGCTGCCTGGTTGGTTGCTTGACGTCCACTCCAAGTCCTCTGGATCACGTTTGTTCCAAAAATCACGTTCCCGAAGGTTTCATTCCGTTTGGACTCTGTTTGATATTCTTTTCTGCGAAACACTGAAATAGGCAAAAAAAAACACCAATTTGGGCTGGGCCTCCGGTTAATAGGTTAGTCCCAAAAATAATATAAAAGTGTATAAATATGCCCATTAAACATCCAAAACAGAATATATAATAGCATGGAACAATCAAAAATTATAGATACGTTCGAGACGTATCAAGCAACCCCAAGCTTAATTCCTGCTCGTCCTCGCGTAGGTAAATGATAAAAACAGAATTTTTGATGTGGAATGCTTCTTAGCATAATTCTCAATGCAAATATTTTTATTGTGGCATGAATATTTAGATCCAAAAGATTCAAGATAAAAGTTTAATGTTGACATAAAAACAATAATACTTCAAACATGCTAACCAAGCAATTATGTCTTATCAAAATAACATAGCCAAAGAAAGCTTATCCCTACAAAATCATATAGTTAGGCCATGTTTCAATATTGTCACACAAACGTTCTCATCATGCATAACCCCGATGACAGGCCGAGCAATTGGTTCATACTTTTAACGCGCTTCAGCCTTTTCAACTCTTACGCAATACATGAGCGCAAGCCATGGATATAGCACTATGGGTGGAGTAAAGTATAATGATGGGGGTTATAAGAGAAGACAAAAAAGGTAGAAAGTCTCACATTGACGCGGCTAATCAATAGGCTATGGAGATGCCCATCGATTGATGTCAATGAGAGGAGTAGGGATTGCCATGCAACAGATGCACTAGAGCTATAAATATATGAAAGCTCAGCAAAAGAAACTAAGTGGGTGTGCATCCAACTTGCTTGCTCACGAAGACCTAGGGCATTTTGAGGAAGCCCATCATTGGAATATACAAGCCAAGTTCTATAATGAAAAATTCCCACTAGTATATAAAAGTGATAACATAGGAGACTCTCTATCATGAAGTTCATGGTGCTACTTTGAAGCACAAGTGTAGAAAAAGGATAGTAACATTGTACCTTCTCTCTTTTTCTCTCATTTTTTTCTCCCTTTTTTTCTTTTTCTTTTTTTCTTTGGGCCTTCTCTTTTTTTTTCTTGGCCTCTTCTCTTTTTCTTTATTTAGTCCAGAATCTCATCCCGACTTGTGGGGGAATCATACTCTCCATCATCCTTTCCTCAGATGGGACAATGCTCTAATAATGATGATCATCACACTTTTATTATTTACAACTCAACAATTACAACTCAATACTTAGAACAAAATATGACTCTATGTGAATGCCTCCGGCGGTGTACCGGGATATGCAATGAATCAAGACTGATATGTATGAAAAAATTATGAATGGTTGCTTTGCCACAAAATACGATGTCAACTACATGATCATGCAAAGCAATATGACAATGATGAAGTGTGTCACAATAATGTTGGGGAACGTAGTAATAATTCAAAATCTTCCTACGTGTCACCAAGATCAATCTAGGAGATGCTAGCAACGAGAGAGAGGGAGTGCATCTTCATACGCTTAAAGATCGCTAAGCGGAAGCGTTACAAGAACGCGGTTGATGGAGTCGTACTCGCGGCGATTCAAATCGCGGAAGATCCGGTCTAGCGCCGAACGGACGGCGCCTCCGCGTTCAACACACGTACAGTCCGGGGACGTCTCCTCCTTCTTGATCCAGCAAGGGGAGAGGAGAAGTCGAGGGAGAACTCCAGCAGCACGACGGCGTGGTGGCGATGGAGCTCGTGGTTCTCTAGCAGAGCTTCGCTAAGCACTACGGAGGAGGAGGAGTTGAAGGAGGAGAGGGCTGCGCAAGGCAAGGGTGCGGCTGCCCTCTCTCTCCCTCACTATATATAGGGGGAAGGGGGGTGGAGGAGGCGCCCTAGGGTTCCCTAGGGGAGGGGCGGCGGCCACAGGGGAAACCCTAGATGGGTTTGGGCGCCCCCACCCCTGGGAAACTTGCCCCCCAAGCCGGGAGGGGTGGCTGCCCTAGGGGAGGCGCCCCCACCTCTCCACGTTACGTGAGAGGGGTTGGGAGGGGCGCACAGCCCCTTAGTGGGCTGGTGTGCCCCTCCCCTTGGCCCATAAGGCCCCCCAACGCTTGCCGGGACCACTCCGGAGTTCCTCGTCATGTCCGGGATCTCATCCGGGACTCCGAACAACCTTCGGTAACCACATACTATTTCCCATAACAACTCTAGCGTCACCGAACCTTAAGTGTGTAGACCCTACGGGTTCGGGAACCATGCAGACATGACCGAGACACCTCTCCGGCCAATAACCAATAGCGGGATCTGGATACCCATATTGGCTCCCACATGTTCCATGATGATCTCATCGGATGAACCACGATGTCGGGGATTCAATCAATCCCGTATACAATTCTCTTTGTCTATCGGTATGTTACTTGCCCGAGATTCAATCGTCGGTATCCCAATACCTCGTTCAATCTCGTTACCGGCAAGTCTCTTTACTCCTTCCATAACGCATGATCCCGTGGCTAACTCATTAGTCACACTGAGCTCATTATGTTGATGCATTACCGAGTGGGCCCAGAGATACCTCTCCGTCATACGGAGTGACAAATCCCAGTCTCGATTCGTGCCAACCCAACAGACACTTTCGGAGATACCTTTAGTGCACCTTTATAGCCACCCAGTTACGTTGTGACGTTTGGTACACCCAAAGCATTCCTACGGTATCCGGGAGTTGCACCCAAAGCATTCCTATGGTCTAAGGAAATGATACTTGACATTAGAAAAGCTCTTAGCAAACGAACTAGACGATCTTGTGCTATGCTTAGGATTGGGTCTTGTCCATCACATCATTTTCCTAATGATGTGATCCCGTTATCAATGACATCCAATGTCCATGGTCAGGAAACCATAACCATCTATTGATCAACGAGCTAGTCAACTAGAGGCTTACTAGGGACATGTTGTGGTCTATGTATTCACACATGTATTACGGTTTCCAGTTAATACAATTATAGCATGAACAATAGACAATTATCATGAACAAGGAAATACAATAATAACCATTTTATTATTGCCTCTAGGGCATATTTCCAACAGTCTCCCACTTGCACTAGAGTCAATAATCTAGTTACCATCACTATGTGATTGTAATGAATCCAACACCCATGGGGTTTGTTCATATCTCGCTTGTGAGAGAGGTTATTAGTCAACGGGTCTGAACCTTTCAGATCCGTGTATGCTTTACAAATCTCTATGTCATCTTGTAGATGCAGCTACCACGCGCTACTTGGAGCTATTCCAAATAACTGCTCTACTATACGAATCCGGTTTACTACTCAGAGTCATCCTGATTAGTGTCAAAGTTTGCATTGACGTAAGCCTTTACAACGAACTCTTTTACCACCTCCATAATCGAGAAAATTCCTTAGTCCACTAGTTACTAAGGATAAGTTCAACCGCTGTCATGTGATCCATTCCTGGATCACTCTTGTACCCCTTGACTGACTCATGGCAAGGCACACTTCAGGTGCGGTACACAACATAGCATACTGTAGAGCCTACGTCTAAAGCATAGGGGACGACCTTCGTCCTTTCTCTCTCTTCTGCCGTGGTCATGTTTTGAGTCTTACTCAATACTCACACCTTGTAACACAGCCAATAACTCCTTCTTTGCTGATCTATTTTGAACTCCTTCAAAATCTTGTCACGGTATGTATTCATTTGAAAGTACTATTAAGCGTTTTTGATCTATCCTTATAGATCTTGATGCTCAATGTTCAAGTAGCTTAATCCAGGTTTTCCATTTAAAAACACTTTTCAAATAACCTTGTATGCTTTCCAGAAATTCTACATCATTTCTGATCAACAATATGTTAACAACATATACTCATCAAAAATTCTATAGTGCTCCCACTCACTTCTTTGGAAATACAAGTTTCTCATAAACTTTGTAAAAACCCAAAATCTTTGATCATCTCATCAAAGCGTACATTCCATCTCCGAGATGCTTACTCCAGTCCTTAGAAGGATTACTGGAGCTTTGCATACTTGTTAGCATATTTCAGGATTGACAAAACCTTCTGGTTGTATCACATACAACCTTTCCTCAAGAAAATCGTCGAGGAAACAATGTTTTGACATCCTATCTGCAAGATTTCATAAATAATGCAGTAACTGCTAATATAATTCCAACAGACTCTTAGCATCGCTACGAGTGAGAAAGTCTCATCGCAGTCAACTCCTTGAACTTGTTGGAAAACATCTTAACGACAAGTCAAGCTTTCTTAATGATGACACTTACCATCATTGTCCGTCTTCCTTTTAAAATTCATCTGCACCCAACAGCCTTACGACCATCAAGTAGTTCTTCCAAAGTCTATACTTTGTTTTTATACATGGATCCTCTCTCGGATTTTATGGCCTCGAGCCATTCATCGGAATCCGGGCCCACCATCGCTTCTCAATAGCTCGTAGGTTCATTGTTGTCTAGCAACATGACTTCCAAGACAGGATTATGTACCACTCTGAAGTAGTACGCATCCTTGTCAACCCACGAGGTTTGGTAGTGACTTGGTCTGAAGTTTCATGATCACTATCATAAGCTTCCACTTCAATTAGTGTAGGTGCCACAGGAACAACTTCCTGTGCCCTGCTACACACTAGTTGAAGTCATGGTTCAATAACCTCATCAAGTCTCCACCATCCTCCCACTCAATTCTTTCGAGAGAAACTTTTCCTTGAGAAAGGACCTATTTCTAGAAACAATCACTTTGCTTCGGATCTGAAATAGGAGGTATACCCAACTGTTTTGGGCATTCTATGAAGATGCATTTATCCGCTTTGGGTTCGAGCTTATCAGCCTGAAACTTTTTCACATCAGCGTCGCAGCCCCAAACTTTTAAGAAACGACAGCTTAGGTTTCTCTAAACCATAGTTCATACGGTGTCGTCTCAACGGAATTGTGTGGTGCCCTATTTAAAGTGAATGCGGTTGTCTCTAATGCATAGCCCATAAACGATAGCGGTAATTCGATAAGAGACATCATGGTATGCACCATATCCAATAGGGTGCAGTTATGATGTTTGGACACACCATCACACTATGGTGTTCCAGGCAGTATTAGTTGTGAAACAATTTCCACAATGTCTTAATTGTGTGCCAAACTCGTAACTCAGATATTCATCTCTATGATCATATCACAGACATTTTATCCTCTTGTCACGACGATCTTCAACTTCACTCTGAAATTACTTGAACCTTTCAATAATTCAAATTTGTGTCTCATCAAGTAAATGTACTCAACATCTACTCAAATCATCTGTGAAGTAAGAACATAACGATATCCACTGCATGCCTCAACACTCATTGGACTGCGCACATCAAAATGTATTACTTCCAACAAGTTGCTTTCTTGTTCCATCTTACTGAAAACGAGGCCTTTCAGTCATCTTGCCCATGTGTTATCATTTGCATGTCTCAAGCGATTCAAAATTAAGAGAGTCCAAACGATCCAGCTGTATGGAGTTTCTTCATGCATATCTACCAATAGACATGGTTCGCATGTCTCAATCTTTTCAAAAACGAGTGAGTCCAAATATCCATCAACATGGAGCTTCTTCATGCGTTTTATACCAATATGACTCAAATGGCAGTGCAACAAGTATGTGGTACTATCATTACTATTTTATATCTTTTGACATGAACATGTGTATCACTACGATCGAGATTCAATAAACCATTCATTTTAGGTGCAAGACCATTGAAGGTATTATTCAAATAGACAGAGTAACCATTATTCTCCTTAAATGAATAATCGTATTGCGATAAACATAATCCAATCATGTCTATGCTCAACGCAAACACCAAATAACAATTATTTAGGTTTAACACTAATCTCGATGATAGAGAGAGCATGCGATGCTTGATCACATCAACCTTGGAAACACTTCCAACACATATCGTCATCTCACCTTTAGCTAGTCTCCGTTTATTCCGTAGCCTTTTATTTCGAGTTACCAACACTTAGCAACCAAACTGGTATCTAATACCCTGGTGCTACTAGGAGTACTAGTAAAGTACACATTCGTATAATGTATATCCAATATACTTCTGTCGACCTTGCCTGCCTTCTCATCTACCAAGTATCTAGGGTAGTTCTGCTTCAGTGACCGTTCCCCTCATTACAGAAGCACTTAGTCTCGGGTTTGGGTTCAACCTTGGGTTTCTTCACTAGAGCAGCAACTGATTTGCCGTTTCATGAAGTATCCCTTCTTTCCCTTGCCCTTCTTGAAACTAGTGGTTTTACAAACCATCAACAATTGATGCTCCTACTTGATTTCTACTTTCGCGGTGTCAAACATTGTGAATAGCTCAAGGATCATCATATCTATCCCTGATATGTTATAGTTCATCACGAAGCTCTAGTAGCTTGGTGGCAGTGACTTTGCAGAACCATCACTATCTCATTCGGAAGATTAACTCCCACTCAATTCAAGCGATTGTAGTACTCAGACAATTTGAGCACATGCTCAACGATTGAGCTTTTCTCCCTTAGTTTGCAGGCTTAAGAAACTTGTCAGAGGTCTCATACCTCTTGACGTGAGCACTAGTCTGAAATCCCAATTTCAGTCTTTGGAACATCTCATATGTTCTACGACGTTTCAAAAACGTCTGTGGCGCCTCAATTCTAAACCGTTAGCATTACGCACTGAACTATCACGTAGTCATCAAAACATGTATGTCAGATGTTCGCAACATCCACAGACGACGCTCGAGGTTCAGCACACCGAGCGGTGCATTAAGGACATAAGCCTTCTGCGCAGCATTGAGGACAATCCTCAGTTTATGGACCCAGTCCATATAATTGCTACTATCAACTTTCAACTAAATTTTCTCTAGGAACATATCTTAAACAGTAGAACCAAAGCGTAAGCTATTACATAATTTGCAAAGACCTTTTGACTATGGTAATGATAATTAAGTTCATCTGATTATTTAATGAACTCCCACTTAGATAGACATCCCTCTAGTCATCTAAGTGATACATGATCCGAATCGACTAGACCGTGTCCGACCATCACGTGAGACGGACTAGTCATCAACGGTGAACATCTCCATGTTGATCGTATCTACTATACAACTCATGTTCGACCTTTCAGTCTCTTGTGTTCTGAGGCCATGTCTGTACATGCTAGGCTCGTCAAGTCAACCTAAGTGTTTCGCATGTGTAAATCTGGCTTACACCCGTTGTATGCGAACGTTAGAATCTATCACACCCGATCATCACGTGGTGCTTCGAAACAACGAACCTTCACAACGGTGCACAGTTAGGGGGAACACATCTCTTGAAATTTTAGTGAGGGATCATCTTATTTATGCTACCGTCGTTCTAAGCAAATAAGATGTAAACATGACAAACATCACATGCAAATCATAAAGTGACATGATATGGCCAGTATCATCTTGCGCCTTTTGATCTCTGTCTTCGAGGCGCGGCATGATCACCTTCGTCACCGGCATGACACCATGATCTCCATCATCATGATCTCCATCATCATGATCTCCATCATCATGTCTTCATGAAGTTGTCTCGCCAACTATTACTTCTACTACTATGGCTAACGGTTTGCAATAAAGTAAAGTAATTACATGGCGTTTTTATTGACACGCAGGTCATACAATAAATTAAGACAACTCCTATGGCTCCTGCCAGTTGGCATACTCATCGACATACAAGTCGTGATTCCTATTACAAGAACATGATCAATCTCATACATCACATATATATAATTCATCACATCCTTTTGGCCATATCACATCACATAGCATACCCTGCAAAAACAAGTTAGACGTCCTCTAATTGTTGTTGCATGTTTTACGTGGCTGCTATGGGTTTCTAGCAAGAACGTTTCTTACCTACGCAAAAGCCACAACGGTGATATGCCAATTGCTATTTACCCTTCATAAGGACCCTCTTCATCGAATCCGATCCGACTAAAGTGGGAGACACAGACACCCGCTAGCCACCTTATGCATCAAGTGCATGTCAGTCGGTGGAACCTGTCTCACGTAAGAGTACGTGTAAGGTCGGTCCGGGCCGCTTCATTCCACAATGCCGCCGAATCAAGATAAGACTAGTAACGGTAAGAAAATTGAACAAATCATCGCCCACAACTACTTTGTGTTCTACTCGTGCATAGAATCTACGCAGAGACCTATCTCATGATGCCACTGTTGGGGAACGTAGTAATAATTCAAAATTTTCCTACGTGTCACCAAGATCAATCTAGGAGATGCTAGCAACGAGAGAGAGGGAGTGCATCTTCATACCCTTGAAGATCGCTAAGCGGAAGTGTTACAAGAACGCGATTGATGGAGTCGTACTCACAGCGATTCAAATCGCGGAAGATCCGATCTAGCGCCGAACGGACGGCGCCTCCGCGTTCAACACACGTACAGCCCGGGGACGTCTCCTCCTTCTTGATCCAGCAAGGGGAGAGGGAAGTTGAGGGAGAACTCCAGCAGCACGACGGCGTGGTGGCGATGGAGCTCGTGGTTCTCCGGTAGAGCTTCGCTAAGCACTACGGAGGAGGAGGAGGAGTTGGAGGAGGAGAGGGCTGCGCCAGGCAAGGGTGTGGCTGCCCTCTCTCTCCTTCACTATATATAGGGGGAAGGGGGTGGAGGAGGTGCCCTAGGGTTCCCTAGGGGAGGGGCGGCGGCCACAGGGGAAACCCTAGATGGGTTTGGGTGCCCCCAGCCCTGGGAAACTTGCCCCCCAAGCCGGGAGGGGTGGCTGCCCTAGGGGAGGCGCCCCACCTCTCCACGTTACGTGAGAGGGGTTGGGAGAGGCGCACAGCCCCTTAGTGGGTTGGTGTGCCCCCTCCCCTTGGCCCATAAGGCCCCCCAACGCTTGCCGGGGCCTCCAAAAGACCTTTCGGTCACGCTGGTCGTCACCCGGTACTCCCAGAACAATTCCGGACTCCAATACCCTTCGTCCAATATATCGATCTTCACCTCTGGACCACTCCAGAAATCCTCGTCACGTCCGGGATCTCACCCGGGACTCCGAACAACCTTCGGTAACCACATACTATTTCCCGTAACAACTCTAGCGTCACCGAACCTTAAGTGTGTAGACCCTACGGGTTCGGGAACCATGCAGACATGACAGAGACACCTCTCCGGCCAATAACCAATAGCGGGATCTGGATACCCATATTGGCTCCCACATGTTCCACCATGATCTCATCGGATGAACCACGATGTCGGGGATTCAATCAATCTCGTATACAATTCCCTTTGTCTATCGGTATGTTACTTGCCCGAGATTCGATCGTCGGTATCCCAATACCTCGTTCAATCTCGTTACCGGCAAGTCTCTTTACTCGTTCCGTAACGCATGATCCCGTGGCTAACTCATTAGTCACATTGAGCTCATTATGATGATGCATTACCGAGTGGGCCCAGAGATACCTCTCCATCATACTGAGTGACAAATCCCGGTCTCGATTCGTGCCAACCCAACAGACACTTTCAGATATACCTGTAGTGCACCTTTATAGCCACCCAGTTACGTTGTGACATTTGGTACACCCAAAGCATTCCTACGGTATCCGGGAGTTGCACAATCTCATGGTCTAAGGAATGATACGTGACATTAGAAAAGCTCTTAGCAAACGAACTACACGATCTTGTGCTATGCTTAGGATTAGGTATTGTCCGTCACATCATTCTCCTAATGATGTGATCCCGTTATCAATGACATCCAATGTCCATGGTCAGGAAACCATAACCATCTATTGATCAACGAGCTAGTCAACTAGAGGCTTACTAGGGACATGTTGTGGTCTATGTATTCACACATGTATTACGGTTTCCAGTTAATACAATTATAGCATGAACAATAGACAATTATCATGAACAAGGAAATACAATAATAACCATTTTATTATTGCCTCTAGGGCATATTTCCAACAAATAAACGGAACGGTGGAAAATTTCATGGCAATATATCTCGGAATGTCTATGCAAATGTCATGATAGGTAGGTATGGTGGCTGTTTTGAGGAAGATATAAGGAGGCTTATGTGTGATAGAGCGTACATATCACGGGGTTTGGATGCACCAGCGAAGTTTGCACCAACTTTCAAGGTGAGAAAGGGCAATGCACGGTACCGTAGAGGCTAGAAAATTGTGGAAGGTTGAGAGTGCGTATAATCCAGGGACTCACATTAGTCATAAAGAACTCATATACTTGTTGCAAAAGTTTATTAGCCCTCGAAGCAAAGTAATACTACGCATGCCCCTAGAGGGATAGATTGGTAGGAAAAGACCATCGCTCGTCCCCGACCGCCACTCATAAGGAAAGCAATAAAAGAACACCTATGTGTCAAAATTGTTACACAACTTTTACCATACGTGCATGCTACGGGACTTGCCAACTTCAACACAAGTATTTCTCAATTTCACAATTACTCAACTAGCACACTCTGATATTACCACCTTTATATCTCAAAACACTTATCAAGTATCTAACTTCTGATGATATTTAATGAACTCAATAAGGAAGATTAATTTCACAATTGAAGCAAATTACCATGCTATTTAAGACTCTCAAAATAATATAAGTGAAGCATGAGAGTTCAATAATTTCTATAAAATACAACCACCGCCGTGCTCTAAAAGATATAAGTGAAGCACTAGAGCAAAAACTATATAGCTCAAAAGATATAAGTGAAGCACATAGAGTATTCTAACAAATTCCGAATCATGGGTGTCTCTCTCAAAAGGTGTGTACAGCAAGGATGATTGTGGCAAACTAACAAACAAAGACTCAAATCATACAAGACGCTCCAAGCAAAACACATATCATGTGGTGAATAAAAATATAGCTCCAAGTAAATTTACCGATGGATGAGGACGAAAGAGGGGATGCCTTCTGGGGCATCCCCAAGCTTTGACTTTTTGGTGTCCTTGGATTTACCTGGGGTGCCTTGGGCATCCCCAAGCTTAGGCTCTTGCCACTCCTTGTTCCATACTCCATCAAATCTTTTACCCAAAACATGAAAACTTCACGACACAAAACTTAACAGAAAATCTCGTGAGCTCCGTTAGCGAAAGAAAGCAAAACACCACTTCAAGGTACTGTATTGAACTCATTATTTATTTATATTGGTGTTAAACCTACTGTATTCCAACTTCTCTGTGGTTTATAAGCTCTTTTACTAGCCATAGATTCATCAAAAATAAGCAAACAACACACGAAAAACAGAATCTGTCAAAAACAGAATAGTCCGTAGTAATCTGTAACTAACGCAAATTTCTGGAACTCTAAATTTTTTGCCAAAATAGGACGACCTAAATAATTTGTTTATTGATCTTCTGCAATTGGAATCAATATTATATCACCTTCTGGTAATTTTTAACAATTGTTTTCGTGAACAGAAAGTTTCTGGAATTTTCAGCAAGGTCAAATAACTATCATCCAAGAGGATCCTATAGGTTTAACTTGGCACAAACACTAATTTAAACACAAAAACAAATCTAACTAGAGGCTAGATCAAAGATTTATTCCTAAACAGAACCAAAAAGCAAAAAATAAAAAATAAAATTGGGTTGCCTCCCAACAAGTGCTATCGTTTAACGCCCCTAGCTAGGCATAAAAACAAGGATAGATCTAGGTATTTCCTTCTTTGGTATTAGGGAAGAAAAGGGAAAACTTATTATCTATAGCATTAATCTTTCTATTCTGATAGAGCACATGGTCATTAATGGTGGATGAAGAGCGTGTTACAAAAATTTGCATCTAAGCTAGCCTTTATCTTTTTGATAGTTTCGTTTTGACAAGAGAGCAAAAGTGAGGTAGAATCGACCTTCTCATTCATGGGGTGCCCAAATATGGTTTTCATCTTTTCATAGGTATCAATGGCATCCCCTTCAAGAAAACCTTCTTCAAAAATAGAGTCGAAGACATGCTTAAAAGACGAAGGTAAGGCAACATAAAAGCTTTTTAAGTATATTTCAATTTGATATTGGGGTACATAGCTAGCCCGGATTCTTAGTAACCTATCCCAAGCATCTTTCAAAGACTCATCAAGTAAATAACGAAATATTCCGGAATCATCTTCATCAAAATTATTCAGACTCTCATTGATGAGCCCAGTAGGTCTCTCTATAGCATCATTGTTTATGAGCTTAGAGAGGACAGAGGGATTATCCAAGGTACTAAAACCCGGGAGAGAACCCTTAACCCTTTTTGATTCAGACATGGCGAAAGAAGGTCGAGCAGAAAAGAGGGCGAATAAAACGGCAAGGGTGAAGTCACTACAACAAAAACACGTCGCTTTTTCTGAGACGCATTTTATTCGTCTTTATGCCCATGAACACTGCGGGCCAAAGACGCTTCTTAAGACGCTTACCTAGCGCCACAAACTTTTCTTATAATTAGTCATTTAGAAAATAAGTATGTAATTTTAATTAACTTAGAGACGATTTGTGAGACGCTTTAGTATGTGTCTCTATTCTTATCTTAGGCTTGTGAGAATTTTGAATAATCATATTTTTAAAATCAGATAGCTACTAAAATTAGTTCTGCTATAATTTAAACATGACCCAAGTAACTACATCAAAGAATGAATCAAGAGGCATTTTTGTATTTGATTGTAACCTTAATAATACCTTCTATAATATTATATTATCTTTGTAATATTCTCCTGTCAAAACAGAAAACCTTAATTATCCCAATAATATAATGTACGTAATTCCCAAAATGTTCTTGCTTGTGTTCTCACTTATCGTGGCGTCCTGGAAATGTTCGGCAGCGAGGCGGCTTCTCCCGGTGCTCTGTTGAGCTGGCAGCCCAACTGGTGGTGCTGCAAGCCTCTTGTTGCCACCTTGGGCTGGCTAGAAGGAGCCCACTTCGAGCCAAACTGCACACAGGCCACTCCTCGCTCGGGAGGGCATCAATGGCATCAGGGTTAGGTCCTCGTTCACATGGGGTCGCAGCTCCTTGCTGACAGCAGGATTGGCAGCGCCGAGGATGGGATCCGGCGAGGAACGGGCTGGGAAGGACGGATTTGTAGGTGGAGGAGAAGATCTGGCTGGCGACGAGGGCAGCCAGGCATGGCAGCGGGAACGGGCGGTGAGGTTTCGAGAGGAGAACGCGAGGGACAGGGCAGATGTGAGCTAGCCGAACCGTGCGGTCCCTGGCCGAGCGAGGAGAAGCTCCAGGACATTGAATAATCATTTTCTTGGCGGTGGCAGTACAACGTGAGTAAGTCCAACTCCAGATTCCTTGTTAACAAGAAGCTGGGTTTCCCTCGCTTCACAAAAATACACTAGAGCCCAAGTTGGCTTCGAGAATTTTAGCTTCCTGAAGCTTTAGGAGATAATTGCATCTATAGTCCTCGTAGTCGTAGGCGATATCTAACTTGATCTTGGATTTTACGTATTGCTTCAATACGGTTCCGGTACACAAAAATATGTCATCAATAAGGTCCTCCTGGCTCTACATGTTTTGCATCTATAGTCCTCGTAGTCGCGGGCGACATCTAACTTGATCTTGGATTTTGCGTATTGCTTCAATACAGTTCCGGTACACAAAAATACGTGATCAATAAGGTCCTCCTGGCTCTACATGTTACATATGTATCGCGAATCTCCCGTACGACACATTAGCACGGGCCCACGTTAGCCTGGGACCCATATGTCAGTGGGAGCGAGAAATAAGATAATGAAAAAGAAAAATGGGTGGCGCAAAGTTTCGAACCCACAATCCCCAGCCTAAATTTGCGTGAGCAAGCCACCACACTATGGGCCAAATTCGGTTAAAATCAGGATGAACATTCTTGTATATAAATAGCGCTGTCCAGGCTATAGCAGCCCAGGCGCATTTTTCTAAGAACGCGTGTACTAGCAAATTAACCTGGCACTAGTATTCGTTTTTTTGTGTGAAAAATAGTAGTATCTTTTATGGAATGGTAAAAAACAGTGGTATTTGCTACTAATAAGATGCACATGTTTTCGAACCATACTTTCTTTCCTTTTTCGTTTTTTCTATTTATTTCTTTGTTTATTTTGATTTGTAAAATAGTGTTTAAAGTATTCAACATTTGTTTGCGCTTTCAAAACTAGTTTAGAATTTTTTTAATGAATCACATTTTCCGAAAATAGTTTGAGGTTTCAAAATTTGGTCACATTATAAAAAAGGGACTTTTACACCCCCCTAATTTCCTTCCGACCTCATCTTTATCCCTGAATAAAAATAGTGCTCAACTTTCCCCCTCTTCCGCCAGGTGTGCTTATGGAAATACCCTTCCGTGTCCTTTTCGTGTCGGTCAAAGGGCTTTGACCGTCTAAGGGGCGTTTCCTGGACATTTTTACCTTCACTGTGTATGTCACTTACATGTGGGCCACTTCATCCTAGAAAAAAAAGAAAAAAACTCTCTCCCTGCCACCTCTCTTTATGTCCCTTGCATGTGGGCCTAGCAAGAAAAAAAGGAAAATAAAAACAAAACTGTCTCTCTCTCTCACCTCTATCTCTCCCAACTCCGGCGAACCCGATGCCCCGACCTGGGCCGCTGCGGCCGCGAGCTCCACACCAATCTCCGCTCTCGATCCCCCCCCCCCCTCTCTCTCTCTCGCCCTAGTTCTCTCCCATCTCTAGCCCTCTCCCGCAAGAATGCCCGAGAGCCCCAGGTTGCCGTCGTCAGCCAAGCACGCGTCCAGCGGCAACCCCAAGTGCCAAGACCTCGTCAGGAAGCTCTGACGAGATGCCCTCGTCCTCTTATCTAATGAATTCGAGTAGTGGAGGACCGGATAGGCTCCCACGATGTCATCTTCCCCGCCTCTCGCCTCGGACCGCCGTCGTTGATTTGATGCTGTTGAAGTGCCCCGCCCGATATCTGTCGCTCCCCGAGGATCCCGAGGTGCCGCAAAAGACGTAGACGTCCTCCACAGCAAGCCAGTGACCCAGGGACTCTTCCCCACGAGCTCTGAGCCCTGCCATGGCCGCTGTCGCCGGATTGGTCATCGTCGTTGACTCCAGCGACAGATGGGCCTAATCCACCACCTCTCAATGCGTCAGAGCCAGGGCTATTGCCGGGTGCCCTCAGTCGGCCTCCCCGCCGCTTCGTGGCGTCCCTCCACCGAAGGATTTGGCCGCCGCCTGCAATCCTCGACCCAAACCCGTTGTCTTCCTTTTTTAGAAACAAATACAGTAATATTTATCCATATGTGGTTGGTTGTTGCCAACAAAATTATTTTCTCGTAATCAGATTTGGCGCTCTCAATCTATTTTCTTTACCGCCTAAATCTCCCGCGTTTCTCGAAACTTTCTGAGTCATATAATTATAATCCCAGTTATTTTTCCCCACGACACCATCTCCCACCTCCCCATTTCAACCTCTCGATCCAATCTGCGCCCCGGGCGCCGCCCGATCTCCCACCCCACACGGCGGTAGACTCACCCTGAAGCGCCGCCCTCTGCCGCTAGTTCCGCCCGACGCCGACTCCCGTTCTCCTCCATCCGCAGCGGCGGCAGTTGGAGCCCCGCCGGCGTCCGTCGTCCTCACCAACACGAAGCCGTGCTCCCTCCTGATGTCGTCCTCACCGTCACCAAGCCGCATCCACGGCAGTCTCATCTCTCACCCGAAGCACCATGGCGAGTTCTGTCGCTACACCACCCACAAGCAGCGCCCGCCTCCAGCCAGCATCTTCAGCCTCCGCCACGTCAAGCAGGTGATCCCTTATCCCATATCCCCTACAGTTTTACCATTAACATTAAATCAATCAAAGTGGCCTCCTTCGTTTATATACATCTCAAGTCTCTATCCTCTTCTATCTCCGTCTCCTTACTTCCTTCATGTAGACAACGCACTCCAAGTGTTTGGTGAATTGTTGGTTGCTAGATATCAATTCTGAAAGATTTCCTCAAAAGTATGTTAGCAACTGTTTGATCCATGAAATTTTATATGGTGAAACTCAAAAGTAGTACAAGTCGTGTTAGATAAACAGGCCAAAATAACCTCACTTTCCATTTACCCTGGAGCATAAAACATGATACTGCTATGTCACTGTGCACGCCATGGTAACTTCTTTTGTACTGACCGCAACTGCAACTACCAGGATACAGGGGTTCTCATAATCAACTAACTAAAATATACCTTTATTAATCAACTAGGTAGTCTGATAAGTCCTACTATATCTTTGTAGATAGATGAAACTTCTAACCTGTAAACAGCTATCTGAACCAGATCTCTTCTTTCTCTTGAGATAGGTACATCCATCGCTGATGAATCGTCGGGTTTGTGTTATTTTGTATAGCCTGCAGGGGTCTTGGAAATATGTGACCACTGTCTTGAGGTACTGATGTCAGCCTAATTTCCATCCATTGCTCCAGATATAGCACCCTTGGGTCCAAAATCAAAATCTCACCCAAAGTGATGCAGAGCTACCTACTGGTGAGTAGTAATACTTAACTATCGCTATGATTATGTGTACCAAATAAAAGTTCTGCCTTTTCAGCTATAGCTGAGATTTTCGTTGACAAATCAAAGTTAAGTTAACAGATTAGCATATATTTGGCAGGCAAATGCAAAGGTCTGCAATAGCTATGCGCTATATATACACTACACGATAAATCATATGTTCTGCTTTTTTTACGAATGCAAAATTCTGAGTAACCGAGCCATGCGTTTTTCACTCTGGTGTAAAAAGTATGACATGTTAATTTGCACTAAACATATTTTTTTATAGGAACCATGACTTAGTTTCAAGAGGTAATCATAAAGTTTAATGTGTTAATTTCAATATTTGCCTCTATCACTGCAATTCTGTTCTCATCAACTAATGTAATGCATGCTACCTTTTTCTTTTCTCTGATCTAACGGTCACAGTTACATAACAGAACATTGCTTACAACAATTCATTTTGGTTTCTTTCCATAGTAACTGATATGCTGGCCAACTCATTTATGAAGCAGTATTGATTTAGCTCTCAGCATAGAAGGCGATCTATTTGTGCCAGACCCCTTTAATATGTATGCAGTTTTCTTCTAGTCTCTGTTATCTTCCTATCAGATCTTGCATGGTTCAGTTGTTTATTAGATAGTGCAGTGCAATGCATGACCTTGACATACGTTTCTGTACACACGTTACAGATCATTAGCTTGTTGCTTAACATATGATTTTAACATTGTCTTGGAAAAAATATTATGTTGAGGGTACCTTAGTGGCTTCGACAGTTGAAGATCTCAATGTAGGCTGCTGCAAGTGTACGACCAGATGATGAAAATTTACAAGGCCCTCCAGAGATTGATAATTTATTACCAAAAAAGCCTCCTAAATCTACTAGCCAAATAAAAATAATTTGTACGCTCAAACATTTTTTCAAACACATATGTCATGTGATGTATGGTCCAGTTATAAGCCATTGTGATATTCTGGGATGCAGGGGCGAGTGGAGAGCTGTTACAAGTTATAGGGAAATTCTGAGTTAAAACTTCATCAGAATTATGCAGGGGAAACAATTTGTGGAGACTGATTGAAGTTGTATTCCAAAAGGATGGTCGACTGCCATTTAAATTTTTCTCTGTTATCTTCCTTTTTCAGGGTAGCTGAAAATTTAGAAAAGGAGTGCATAGAAGGAGCCTGGAGCAAGTACAGAAGAATTAGTCTTTAAATGAACAATATTTTGAATTATGCATTATATTTTAGCTTCATAGGAAATCTTTGTTCTGGTTTACAGGATCTTTTCATAATTATTTGTATCTTTCATATGAATGTCTCCTTTGATTCAATTATGAACTCAAGGTGTTTGTTCCTACTAATTAGTGCACTGCTTGTTTTTACTAAGGATGCTAATTGGGCAAATGGTATTATACTGAATGCAATTGGTGATATGGGCGGATGCCTTATTATATAATGATAGTTGTTGCTTATGATTGTAATGGTTGATATGGGCAGATGCCTTTATATCATGATATTTGTTGATCATTCTGCACATGCATCTGTGGTGTGGTAAAGTAACTGATTTTGAAATGATGAATTGCACATTCTAAATAAATCAAATAATATTTAAAGTAAAATATTCAATGCTTAGAGAGAAACTTATGTATATTTAGAGACGAATATGACGTCTCTACACAACGTGTATAAGAATGGGCCCAGGACGAATGAAGGTCTTTATGTAGAGATGTGGAGAGCGCATCTAGCACAACGTCTCTTCATACGTAGAGACGATTTTGAACGTCTCAATATAGCGTCTCATGCCATGTAGACACGCTTAGCCAGTGTGTCTACTTGTTTTGAGACGGTCCATGAGAAGACGCTCTAAATACGCTTTACTAAATCGACTCTATGGTTGCCTAGAGATGAGATAACACGTCTCTAGGTATGAAATTGCACGTCTACACGTAGATTTTCTTGTAGTGAGTGGGGGAGAGGAAAACGAGAGGCAAATGGCAAGTAATGTAATGCGAGGGATAAGCGTTTGTGATGGGTACTTGGTATGTCTTGACTTGACTTGGCGCACACCTCCCCGGCAACGGCGCCAGAAATCGCACGTTGGCGGGAGTCAAATCTTTACTTGACTTGGCGTAAGCCTCCCCGGCAACGGCGCCAGAAATCCTTCTTGCTACCTCTTGAGCACTGCGTTGGTTTTCCCTTGAAGAGGAAAGGGTGATGCAGTAAGGTAGCATAAGTATTTCCCTCAGTTTTTTGAGAACCAAGGTATCAATCCAGTAGGAGGTCACGCTCAAGTCCCTTGCACCTACACAAACAAATAATAACCTCGCAACCAACGCGATAAAGGGGTTGTCAATCCCTTCACGGTCACTTACGAAAGTGAGCTCTGATAGAGATGATAAGATAATATTTTTGGTATTTTTATGATAAGGAGTAAAAGTAAAGAAAGGAAGTAAACAGTAATGGAAATAACGGGAGATTAATATGATGGAAAATAGACCCGGGGGCCATAGGTTTCACTAGTGGCTTCTCTCAGAGCATAAGTATTACGGTGGGTGAACGAATTACTGTCGAGCAATTGATAGAATTGAGCATAGTTATGAGAATATCTATGTATGATCTTGTATATATGCATCACGTCCGTGACAAAGATACCGACTCCTGCCTGCATCTACTACTATTACTCCACACATCGACCGCTATCCAGCATGCATCTAGAGTATTATGTTCATAAGAACGGAGTAACGCTTTAAGCAAGATGACATGATGTAGAGGGATAAACTCATGCAATATGATATAAACCCATTCTTTTTATCCTCGATGGCAACAATACAATACGTGTCGTTTCCCCTACTGTCACTGGGATCGAGCACCGCAAGATTGAGCCCAAAGCTAAGCACTTCTCCCATTGCAGGAAAGATCAATCTAGTAGGCCAAACCAAACTGATAATTCGAAGAGACTTGCAAAGATAACCAATCATACATAAAACAATTCGGAGAAGATTCAAATATTGTTCATAGATAATTTTGATCATAAACCCACAATTCATCGGATCTCGACAAACACACCGCAAAAGAAGATTACATCGAATAGATCTCCAAGAGAATCGAGGAGAACTTTGTATTGAGATCCAAAGAGAGAGAAGAAGCCATCTAGCTAATAACTATGGACCCGAAGGTCTATGGTAAACTACTCACACATCATCGGAGAGGCTATGGTGTTAATGTAGAAGCCCTCCATGATCGATGCCACCTCCGGCAGGACGCCGGAAAAGGCCCCAAGATGGGATCTCACGGGTACAGAAGGTTGCGGCGGTGGAATTAGGTTTTTTGTGGCTCTCTCTGATGGTTTGGCGGTACGTAGGTATACATAGGAGGAAGAAGTAGGTCGGTGGAGCCATGAGGGGCCCACGAGGGTGGAGGGCGCGCCTGGGGGGTGGGGGGTAGGCGCGCACCCCTGCCTCGTGGCCACCTTGTTGGTTGCTTGACATCCACTCCAAGTCCTCTGGGTCACGTTTGTTCCAAAAATCACAATCCCGATGGTTTCATTCCGTTTGGACTCCGTTTGATATCCTTTTCCTGCGAAACACTGAAATAGGCAAAAAAACAACAATTTGGGCTGGGCCTCCGGTTAATAGGTTAGTCCCAAAAATAATATAAAAGTGTACAAATAAGCCCATTAAACATCCAAAACAGAATACATAATAGCATGGAACAATCAAAAATTATAGATACGCTGGAGACGTATCAGCATGCCCGGTATGCGGTGCATTGCGGTATAAGATCAGGCGAGATGACCCTGGTGATGTTGATGGCGAGGCCCCCCAGGAAGAGGGTTCTTGCGAAGGTGATGTTGTATGCTCCTATAATACCACGGTTGAAACGTATGTTCAGAAACGAAGAGCATGCCAAGTTGATGCGATGGCACAGAGAGGACCGTAAGAAATACAGGAAGTTGAGAGCACCTGCTGATGGGTCGCAGTGGAGAAAAATCGAGAGGAAGTATTGGGCTGAGTTTGCAAGTGACCCAAGAAACGTATGGTTTGGTTTAAGCGCGGACGACATTAATCCTTTCGGGGAGCAGAGCAGCAATCACAGCACCTGGCCCGTGACTCTATGTATGTATAACCTTCCTCCTTGGATGTGCATGAAGCGGAAGTTCATTATGATGCCAGTTCTCATCCAAGGCCCTAAGCAACCCGACAACGACATTGATGTGTACCTAAGGCCATTAGTTGAAGAATTTTTACAGCTATGGAATGGAAACGGTGTACGTGTGTGGGATGAGCACAAACAGCAGGAAGTTAACCTGCACGCGTTGCTGTTTGTAACCATCAACGATTAGCCCGCTCTCAGTAACCTTTTAGGATAGACAAACAAGATATACCACGCATGCACGCACTGTTTAGCTGACACCGGAAGTATATACCTGGACAAATGCAGGAAGAATGTGTACCTGGGACATCGTTGATTTCTTCCGACCAACCATCAATGTCGAAAGAAAGGCAAGCATTTCAAAGGCGAGGCAGATCACCGGAAGAAGCCCGCCATGCGTACCGGTGATCACGTACTTGCTATGGTCAATGATTTACAGGTAATCTTTGGAAAGGGTCCGGGCGGACTATATGTTCTGAATGACGCTGAGGGACGCGCACCCATGTGGAAGAAGAAATCTATATTTCGGGACCTACCATAGTGGAAAGAGCTAGATGTCCGCTCTTCAATCGATGTGATGCACGTGACGAAGAACCTTTGCGTGAACCTGCCAGGCTTCTTGGGCGTGTTTGGGAAGACAAAAGATACACCGGAGGCACGGGAGGACCTGCAACGTTTTCACGAAAAAAATGGCATGCCTCCAAAGCAGTATGATGGTCCTGCTAGCTACGCTCTTACCAAAGAAGAGAAGGAAATCTTCTTTGAATGCCTGCTCAGTATGAAGGTCCCGACTGGCTTCTCGTCGAATATAAAGGGAATAATAAATATGCCAGAGAAAAAGTTCCAGAACCTAAAGTCTCATGACTGCCACGTGATTACGACGCAACTGCTTCCGGTTGCATTGAGGGGGCTTCTACCGGAAAACGTACGATTAGCCACTGTGAAGCTATGAGCATTCCTCAATGCAATCTCTCAGAAGGTGATCGATCCAGAAATCATAGCAAGGCTAAGGAGTGATGTGGCGCAATGTCTTGTAAGTTTCGAGCTGGTGTTCCCACCATCCATCTTCAATATCATGACGCATGTCCTAGTTCATCTAGTCGACGAGATTGTCATTCTGGGCCCCATATTTCTACACCGAAGTTGTGCTCTTCGGGCCTCGTCTCTTTACTGAAGTTGTGCTCGATCCGGAGGGCTAGAATAAAGAAGAAAGACGAGAGTTAATTAATATGTGTACATATACCAAAACAATGAATGCATCAATTAGCTCAGCACAGGCTTAACTAATATATATACCTGGCCGGACTCGGTTCGGTCACCGAAGCCGTCATCACGGTCTCCTTCTTGCACCGGCATTGGGTCACCGGAGCCGTCATCGCGGTCTCCTTCTTGCATCGGCATTGGGTCACCGGAGCCATCATAATCATAGCCTCCTTCTTCACCTTGTCCTTCCAGACCATCGGTGTCATTGAGAAACGACAAGACGACATCACTTCCTTGTGCGATTATGTCCCCCAACACCGCTTCTGTTGCTTCGTCTCGGGGGTGCTCCATAGTTTCTGCAAATATTTACAACATGAAAATTATTATTCAAACATGATAGATGGATATATTGGTGGCAAACGTAGAACTAGCTAGCTAATCATAATAAGGCATCATATTAGTGGCCTAGACGCTGCTTCTCTAAGGTTTGGGGTGGCCTCGGCAACGCTTCAAGGGTTTGGGGTGGCCTCGACAACTCTTCAAGGGTATGGGGTGGCCTCGACGACGACAGCGCTCTTTTAACTTGGTAAATTGGGTGACCTCGAGAGAGTTTGTCGGGTAGGGGCGCGGCGGGAGGGGGTAGGAGACGGACATAGTTTTTTTCTAGGGTTTGGGTGTCCTCGAGAGTTTTGGTCGAGCGAGAGGGCCGGGGGGGGGGGGGTATATCGACCCCCCTCGTGTTATCGGGGAAAGGGTATATTGACCCCCCCTCGTGTTGAAGTTATCGGGAGGGGGTTATATCAACAACAAGGACATACATACATGGGAAAATAATGTTATCGGGGAGGGGGTATATCGGCCCCCCATCATGTTGAAGTTATCGGGAGGGGGTCATATCGACAACGACGACATACATACATGGGAAAATAATGTTATCGGGGAGGGGGTATATCGACCCCCCCCCCCTTGTGTTGAAGTTATCGGGAGGGGGTATATCGACAACGACATACCCGATAAAAAATAAGAAAAAGAAGAAGAAATAAAAAGAGGAGCAGAAGAAAGGAATAGAGCAGAAGATCGAAGAAAAAAAAGAAGAAAAAAAAGAGGAGAAGAAGAAAGGAATAGAAAAGTATTTCTAGTTTTTCTTCTTCTCCTCTATTCCTTTCTTCTTCTCCTCTTCTTTTTCTTCTTTCTTCCTCTTCTTATTTATTTCTCCTCTTCTTCCTCTCCTCTCCTTCTCCTTTCTTCCTCTTCTTATTTTCCTTTTTCCTCTCCTTCTTTTTCTTCTTCTTCCTCCTTCCTAGATAGATATATAAAACTTTTCTAAAAATGTAACTTTTGCATATATATATAAAACTTTTCTAAAAATATGCATATATAAAACCTTTTCTTCTTCTTCTTCCTTCTTCCTTCTCTTCCTTCTTCCTAAATATATAAAACTTTTCTAAAAATGAAGCTAACCTAAAATGTACTAAATCAGAGAACATATATTGATAAAACTTTTCTAAAAATCTAACTTTTGCATATATGAACATATATAGACAGAGAACATACATACATATATACATTTTTTTAAAGCAAAAAACAAATCATCATATATATGAACAAAAAATCTGAAAAAAATGACACATAATCATATATACACACATACATATACTCACACATATACATATAATCTGAAAAAAAACATCATATAAATGTGGGAAAAAAAACAGGGAGGAAGGGGGCGGCGCCGGCCTGACCAAGGAGAGGTGCAGTGTGGTCGGGGCAGGGGCAGAGGCACGACGTCGAGGTAGAGGGCGGTGACGGCGGCGTGGTCTGGGCAGGGCCGAGGGCGGCGTGGTCAATCGGGGCAGGGCGAGGGCGCGCGACGTGGTCGGGGCAGGGGCGACGGCGGCGTGGTCGGGGCGGGGCGACGGCGGCGTGGTCGGGTCAGGGGCGGCGGCGTTGACAGGGCTGAGGGCGGCGACGGCGTCGATGGGCGAGCTCGGGCAGCCTGGCGGCGGCGTCGGGGCGGGGCAACTGCAGAGATGAGTGTGAAAAACGCAAAGTGTTTTCTTATATACATAGGGCATTGGTACCGGTTCGTGGCACCAACCGGTACCAATGCCCCCTTTAGTCCCGGTTGGTGCCACCAACCGGTACCAAATGTCTTTTTTCAGCAGCACAAAGGGCGGCAAGCGGCGTCCTTTGGTCCCGGTTGGTGGCACCAACCGGGACAAAAGGGGGGCATTGGTACCGGTTGGTGCCACAAACCGGTACCGATGCAGCCCTTTAGTCTCGGTTGGTGCCACCAACCGGGACCAAAGGCCTTGCACAGCGGCGTGGTGGTGGGAGTTTAGTCCCACCTCGCTAGTTGAGAGGGGCGCGCGGCGTGGTGGTTTATAAGCCCCACTGCCGCACCCCTCTCGAGTCCTCTCCATTGCAGGCTTACGGGCCTAATTATGACTGCTATGCCCGATGGGCCTACTAGGCCTTCTGCGGGCCTGAGTCCTGGCCCAATGATGGGTTTTCTAGTCGTATTCAGGCCGTGGTGGCCGAGTAGGTGGCAAATTTTCTATTTTCCCCAGTTAATTTTTTTCTTTTTTTGCTTTATTTATTTTGTTTTGTTTCTACTTACAACATAATACTTTTTATTTTATTTTATTTTGTTTCTAATTACTTATTTATTTTATTTTATGATAATTCTTTTTGCTATTAAAGTTTCCAACAAAAAAAGATCTTTATGAAAATTCTTTTTGCTTTTAATGATTTTGAACATAAAATACTTTGATAATTTTAGTTTCATCAATTTTATATAATTTTAGTTTCAATAATAGTAGAGGTTGCTCATAATGTTTTGAACAGAAAATACTTTGATAATTTTAGTATCATAAATTTCATTTTATGTTATTAAAGTTTATTTTATTTTATTTTGTTTTGTTTCTACTTACATATTTTATTTTAGTTTATATTATTTTGTTTCTAATTAATTAATTATTTTATTTTATGATAATTCTTTTTGCTATTAAGGGTTTGTAACAAAAAAGTTCTTTATGAAAATTCTTTTTTGCTTTTAATGATTTTGAATAGAAAATACTTTGATAATTCGTATGGAAACTCGTCTGTTACAAAGGGATTTCATTTTTTTGAACTTATTTGAACTCCATAATTTTTCTGTGTTCAATTTTCAACCCTTCCTGACTTCATTTGTTATTTTTCATGCATTTACTTTTTCATGCATTTCAAATGAACTCTGAAAAGGTTGAAAGTTGGCATGGTATCATCATTTCACCCACATAGCATGTGCAAGAAAGTACAGAGGGTTACGGCAAAAACTGGATGCACTTCGTGTACAAAATGGACAATCTCTTTCGAAGTATCAGAGTTTCATTCGGAAACTCGTCTGTTACAAAGGGATTTCATTTTTTGAACTTATTTGAGCTCCACAATTTTTCTGTGTTCAAAATGCACCATTCAAAGCCACATCATCAATTTTCAACCCTTTCTGCCTTCATTTGTTATTTTTCATGCATTTACTGATTATTTTGAGCTATAAGACCCTGAAATTGAAAAGCATTTCAAATGAACTCTGAAAAGGTTGAAAGTTGGCATGGTATCATCATTTCATCCACATAGCATGTGCCAGAAAGTAGAGAGGGTTACGAACAAAACTGGATGCACTTGATGTACAAAAAGGACAATCTCTTTCGAAGTATCTGAGTTTCATTTGGAAACTCGTCTGTTACAAAGGGATTTCATTTTTTTGAACTTATTTGAACTCCACAATTTTTCTGTGTTCAAAATGCACCATTCAAAGCCACATGATCAATTTTCAACCCTTTCTGACTTCATTTGCTATTTTTCATGCATTTACTGATTATTTTGAGCTATAAGACCCTGAAATTGAAAAGCATTTCAAATGAACTCTGAAAAGGTTGAAAGTTGGCATGGTATCATCATTTCATCCACATAGCATGTGCAAGAAAGTAGAGAGGGTGACGGCAAAAACTGGATGCACTTCGTGTACAAAAAGGACAATCTCTTTTGAAGTATTAGGGTTTCATATGAAAACTCGTCTGTTACAAAGGGATTTCATTTTTTTGAACTTATTTGAACTCCACAATTTTTCTGTGTTCAAAATGCACCATTCAAAGCCACATCATCGATTTTCAACCCTTTCTGACTTCATTTGTTATTTTTCATGCATTCCTGATTATTTTGAGCTATAAGACCCTGAAATTGAAAAGCATTTCAAATGAACTCTAAAAAGGTTGAAAGTTGGCATGGTATCATCATTTCATCCACATAGCATGTGCAAGAAAGTAGAGAGGGTTGCGGCAAAAACTGGATGCACTTCGTGTACAAAAAGGACAATCTCTTTCGAAGTATCAGGGTTCCAAAGGGATTTCATTTTTTCTAAATTATTTGAACTCCACAATTTTTCTATGTTCAAAATGCACCATTCAAAGCCACATCATCAATTTTCAACCCTTTCTGACTTCATTTGTTATTTTTCATGCATTTACTGATTATTTTGAGCTGTAAGACCCTAAAATTGATAGGTGACCAAATTAATAGAAGTTCATCATCACATTAAAACCAAAGTACATACATAGTTCTCATTGAACAACATATAGCTCTCTAGAGAATCTAATTAAACCATACATTGAAATTATGTAAAAGATTTCAATGCAAGAAGAAATGCGATCATAATCGCAACCAAGGTAACAATTGATCCAACTGCGTAATGATACCAAGCCCCGGTATGAATGACATATTTTCTAATCTTTCTAATCTTCAACCGCATTGCATCCATCTTGATCTCATGATCATCGACGACATCCGCAACATGCAACTCCAATATCATCTTCTCCTCCTCAATTTTTTTTTTCCTTCAAGTAATTGTCTTCTTCTTCAACTAAATTTAACCTCTCGACAATAGGGTCGGTTGGAATTTCCGGTTCAACCACCTCCTCGATAAATAAAATATATGTCATGTTGGTCAGCATAATTGTCATAAACCATAAATGAACCAAATAGTTATAAAAAGATAATATATACCACATCCGAATCATAGACAGGACGAGGGCGGACGGGGGCGGATACCAAAACCATCACACTATATAATAACAAGGAATAATAAAAGTAAGAAAATTAGACAAGTATCTATCTGAAGTAAGAATTTTTTTCTTTCAGAAAGAAGATAAGAACAAGAGGCTCACCACGGTGGTGCCTGCGACGAGATTGGCGTGGGTGATCGAGGGTGGTGAAGACGGGGACGGGATGTGATGGACCGCTAAACCTGGACAAATCTCGGGGAAAATGGAGCTCAGAGGTGGAGTTTCGAGAGGAGAAAGATTAACTAGTGTGGCTCAGACATTTCATCGAACACCTCATGTGCATAGGAGGTGAGCTAGAGCACCCAAATGCCCTCCCCTCGCCGTCCAGAAAAAATAGAGCACTATGGAGTGCTCTGCTGTGGCGATGGGGTATATATAGACAGCTCATTTGTCTCGGTTCGTGGCTGAAACCGGGACTAAATCCCAGCCATCTGTCCCGGTTCAAGCCAAGAACCGGGACCAATGGTTGTGGGCCAGGAGCGATGCCCATTGGTCCCGGTCTTGGTCCCGGTTCATGCCTAGAACCGGGACAAATGGGTCCACACGAACCGGGACCAATGCCCACAAGGCCCCGGCCGGCCCCCTGGGCTCACGAACCGGGTCGAATGCCCCCATGGCTCCCGGTTCGTGGCCGAACCGGGACTAATGGGCTGGCCAGGCCCGAACAAAAGCCCTGTTTTCTACTAGTGTAAGAAGATAGGTCTCCTAATATCGCGGTATGAGGGGAGACTGACTGGAAAAGGCACGCTTGGAGGGGACTCAATAATATGCAGGGACGGGCATTCTTGGTCTCAAGCACACTACACAGTTCTACAGAACTCTACCTTGGTGACCCCGTATGTCGATGAACACAAGAACAGTCTGCGCTCCAAACACCCGGAGCTGTGTGACGACTGGATTACATGTGAACACATCAGGACTTTCGGCAGTTGGTTGGAAACACGTCTCACAGGTGACAACACTGTTTGTGATGAGCTCTACTCGTTGTCTAGGGGACCATCTTCGACTGTATTGACTTACAAAGGATACAGGATAAATGGGAATACATTTTACACGATCGCCCAAGATCAAAAGAGCACCAACCAAAACAGCGGTGTCTGCTTTGATGCAGCAACCAATAGGGGAAAGGACACATATTATGGTTACATAGTGGACATATGAGAACTTGACTACGGACATGATTTTAAGGTCCCTTTGTTTAAGTGCAAATCGGTCAATCTGTCAGGAGGCGGGGTACAGGTAGACCCACTGTACGGAATGACAACAATGGATCTGAACAATCTTGGGTACACTAACGAACCATTCGTCCTAGCCAATGATGTGGCGCAGGTTTTCTATGTGAAGGACATGTCTACCAAACCGAGAAAAAGAAAAGATAAGGAAGCGAACACATCATACGATGAGCCACAGCGCCTCATAGTTCTTTCAGGAAAAAGAGACATCGTGGGAGTGGAGGGCAAGACAGACATGTCCGAAGATTATGAAAAGTTTCATGAAATTTCTCCATTCAAAGTCAAGGCTGACCGAAGCACCCTGATAAACGATGAAGATTATCCATGGTTATGGCGCAATAAGCAAAGGACACAAGCGAAGAAAAAAGTGAAGATTTTTCTCTCCACAACTATTATGATGATGCCTAAACCCTAAACCCTAATCCTGATACTTCGAAAGAGATTGTCCGTTTTGTACACGAAGTGCATTCAGTTTTTGCCGTAACCCTCTCTACTTTTTTGCACATTCTATGTGGGTGAAATGATGATGCCATGCCAACTTTCAACCTTTTCAGAGTTCATTTGAAATGCTTTTCAATTTCAGAGTCATTTAGCTCAACCAAATCAGTAAATGCATGAAAAATAACAAATGAAGTCAGAAAGGATTAAAAATTGATGGTGTGGCTTTGAATGGTGCATTTTGAACACACAAAAATTCTGGAGTTCAAATAAGTTCAAAAAATGAAATCCCTTTGTAACATATAAGTTTTCGTCCGGAACCCTGATACTTCGGAAGATGTTGTCCATTTTGTAAACGAAGTGCATCCAGTTTTTGCCGTAACCCTCTCTACTTTTTTGCACATGCTATGTGGATGAAATGATGATGCCATGCCAATTTTCAACCTTTTCACAGTTTATCTAAAGTGCTTTTCAATTTCAGGGTCATTTAGCTCAAAGAATGAACTAATACAAAAAAGAATGATTTGGAAAACTTTTATGGAACTCTAATAGCAAAAATAATAAACTAAAAGAATGAACTAAAAAACTTTAATGAAACTCTAATAGAAAAAAGAATGAACTAGAAAACTTTAATGAAACTCTAATAGCAAAAGGAATCAACTAAAAAGTTTAATAAACCTCTAGTATTGTTGAAACTAAAATTATATAAAATTTATGCAACTAAAATTATCAAACTATTTTATATTCAAAACATTATAAGCAAAAAGAATTTTCATAAAGAACTATTTTTGTTAGAAACTTTAATAGCAAAAAGAATTATCATAAATATTTCTTTTTTAGAAACTAAAATAAATGAAGACTGTTTTTGAATATAATGATAAAACACAGTAATATTAAATAGCAGGAAAAAGAATCACTCCAAAATCTATTTTTATAGTAAAGTTAATCACAAACTAGTGATTCACATAAATTTCAAAGAATTCAAATTGGGAAATTAATGGCACTAACAGAAAGTTTATAATTTGTATTACCTAAAACCCAAAAGAATAACTGAAAAACTAGTAAGTATTTTGCTGTAATAGAAAAAATATATTAAATAAGACAAAAAAACTGAAAAAAATAAAAAAAAAATGCCGCCTGCTGGGCCACCACGGCCTACATACGACTAGAAACCCATTAGTTGGGCCAGGATGCAGGCCCGCAGTAGGCCCAGTAGGCCCACAAGCATAGAGAGAGGATTTAAGCCCGTAAGCCTGCAGTAGAGAGGAGCCCGAAGTGGTCGGCTAGGCAGGGCTTATAAATCACTCCGAGCCCCTCTCAACTAGCGAGGTGGGACTAAAGTTTTGGCCGCGGCAGCAGCACCCCCCTTTGGTCCCGGTTGGTGGCACCAACCGGGACCAATACCCCCCTTTGGTCCCGGTTCGTGCCACCAACCGGGACCAATGCCCCCCTTTAGTCCCGGTTGGTGCCACCAACCGGGACCAAAGGCCTCTGCTTCCCACCCTTTGGGCTGCTGAAAAGAGACTTGTGGTCCCGGTTGGTGGCACCAACCGGGACTAAAGGGTGGCATTGGTCCCGGTTGGTGGCACGAACTGGGACCAATGCTCCGTCTATATATACAACACTTGTGAAAATTTTCGTTCAGTTCTTGGATCCCGCCCCGACGACGCCGCCAGGCTACTGCCCCTCTGCCTCGCCGTCGCCATCGTCGCCCTGCCTTCTACGCCGTCCCGCGCCGCCCCGACGCCGTCCCGCGTCACCCCGACTCTGTGGCCACCCCGCGCAACCCTTACCCCGACGCCGCCGGCCCTGCCTCCTCTTGTCGCCCGTCGCCGCGCCCCTACCCCACCGTCGTCATCGCCATGCCCTGCTTCCTCTTCGCCGTCGCCGTCCCCGTGCCCTGCCTCCTCGTCGCCGCCCCCCTGCTGTGCGCTCACTCTCCTCGTCGCCGGGAGCCCTATCTGCATATGCATTTTCTAGCTAATTATGTTTAGATGTGTAGTTGTATTAATTTAGATGTGTAGTTGTATTAATTTAGATGTTTAGTTGTTGTAATTTGTTCATAAAAGAATATGCAAAAGTTAGATTTTTTTCTGTTCATAGACTTTTTTGGTGATATTATTGTTGAATATGCAAATGTTTGTATGTTCATATGCAAAGAATATGTCAATTTTGTCATAGAACTTTTATGATTTTTTTTCTGTTGTAATTTTGTTCATAGAATTTTTATTTTGTTCATAGAATTTTTATGATTTTTTTCATAGAATTTTCTTTGTCAATTTATGTATATGTTCATATTGTGTATGTATAGGAAAATTGTGTATGATCAAAGTCATTTATGTATATGTTCATATTTAGAAGAAAAAGCAGGAGAGGAAAAAGGAAAATATGAAGAGGAAGGAGAAGAAGAAGAAGAAGAAGAAGAAGAAGAAGAGAGGAAGAAGAGGAGAAATAAATACGAAGATGAAAAAGAAGAACAAAAAGGAGGAGATTCTTCTTCTTCTCCTCTTTTTTTTCTTCCTTTTTTTTTCTTCGATCTCCTCCTCTATTCCTTTCTTCTTCTCCTTTTTTTCTTCTTCTTCTTCCTCTTCTTATTTTTTATCGGGTATGTCGTTGTCGATATACCCCCCCTCCCCGATAACTTTTAGTAAGTACTACTTAGAAAGTGTATAATATAATTAGTTAGAAAAACAATATAACTAGTTAAACTAGTTTATTTTTAGTAAGTACTACTTTATTTTATTTATAGTAAGTGCTTAGTAGTTGAACTAGTTGATTTAATAAAACTACTTTATTTTACTATAGAAGTAGTTTATTTTTGGTAAGTACTACTTTATGTTATTTATAGTAAGTGCTTAGTAATTGAACTAGTTGATTTAATAAAACTACTTTATTTTACTATAGAAGTAGTTTATTTTTAGTAAGAAAAATAATAGAACTAGTTTATTTTTTTAGTTCAAGCAATTATTCCCGCATCAACATCGACGATGCCTATCCGCCATCCTTGTCGTTGACACAGCGGAGGAGGCCTGCTTGTTCAGAGGGGCCATGTCCGGGACTGGGCTCCGCCGGGATGGTATTGGGAGGTACTACCTTCCGGGGGCGTATGTTGGTGAGGAGCCAACCCGTCGTTGACCCAAACCTTGTTTGATGGCGGTCGCGTGGGCCAGTGACGGTGCCGAGGCTTCCCGACACCGCGGAGGTGGTACGTCACCGTGTCAGCAAGGAGGACGAGCACGTCCGTCGCTACATGGTTGCGTTGGAGGGCAGGTTCGACAATATCTGGCAGGTTCTTCAGGGATCTCACTAGAGCTATGATCCTGTGATGGTTCCTTCTCTTTGGGTGTCCACCGCCCGCTCCGATACCCGTCGGGCGCTACGGTTCTAGCTAGCTGTATTAGCGATGCTATATGTATGATACTATTCAAGGTGTATTAGTGATAATATTCGACGATGTACGGACGCAAGAGATGATGTAGTTTTGCTTATAATTGAATGCATGCTAATTTGAATACTACTTCTACTTTGAATGCTAAAATTGGAGAGCACTATGCAAGGCTTATGCATTTGATTAGTTGATAGCTTATTGGTTTTTTAGTACATATACGTAATTGTACAAGTTTAATGTTTGAATTATGAATAGGAAATGTCGTACTCGGATGACGAAAGTCTCCCGGGGGAGTGCGACTGGTGCCACGACGACTGAGGTCTGTGCGACAGGCCTCACCTGGACAAAGATCGGCGCTTCAGCATTAAGCTCGAGGGCAGTTTCGATGTTGAAACGGTACGCAACGACGACAAGTGTGTTTTTTCGTAATTAAGCATGACTTCAACTATTTCAACGTGTAATTTTCATCTTTTACAATTTGAGTAGCTTATCCCATGCCATGCAAGACGCTATGTCTTGGAGAGGATGGTTTTGAAGACCATGAAAATTTCGAAACAAGAAAATTCACCTAAGGACCCATCATGATGTGGATTTTGAAGTAAATCTGTATAGTTCTAAGAGCGTAACCCATTTTGGTTGCAAAAATTGGGAAGAACTTTGCAAGATGTATGGTTTTTATGAGGGTATGCTTGTCACAATGGATCTTGGTGATCCTAACATCGAAAGACAATATGGACATTTGGGTCCTTGTTGAAATGCTTCCAATTCTACCGCTACGTGTGTTTCTCAAACATAGTTATTAACTAATTTATATTGTTCATTTCAAAATAGTTGACAGCTTATTTTCATTGTTCATACAATGTGCGGAACATGGTAGACAAAACTTACTGCACCGATGGCTCTGAGTTAACTTATTAGGAGAAAAATCATCTGGTCGCATTTTGTACTGATCTTGAGAATTACAATATATCTATAATAAAAATCCTCCACATTATGGTCAGTACGTGCCACTAGTGCATGTGTTGAACTACGATAACATCCATGGAGATGCCATGGTAAGATTTTTTACTATTACGACATCCGTGCATCTTTTGCATAAATTCTTTTAAAACTGAACTACATTGCTAAGTACGAAGTTATTACTAAGTTTTTCAACAGAAAATCCTGGATGATTGTGTGCCTCATCTGATGTATCAGAATGGCCGCCTTAATGTTTTGAACATGCAGCCAGGTCTTCCTACGAATCTCACCTGTCCATATCGGATTTCTAAAAGAAGTGGAGACATGAAAATCACGGAATGGAAAAAATGTATGGACAGTCGTAAGGAGGTTCTTGGAAGCAAAAGGAAGCGAAGCGCAAGAATTGGAGATAGGATGATCTCCATTCTCCATAATGGAGAGTCAGGGCCTATATTGTTTTATGCTATTTTACCTTAAAGAGGGTATTTAGGTCCTACCTTGTACTGATGAACATGCGCTAAGAACAATTAAGTAGGGTTGGTTTGATGACTATGAGGATGATGATCGTATGACTTGTTATTAATAACTAGTAGAAGTTGTATGATGATGATTAGTAGGACTTGTTATTATGATGATGCATGATGCGAGCATGAAGTGTTATTATATATCAGTGGGTGAAATGAACATGGATTGGATTGAAGTGAAGGCAACATGCATGTGTGATGCATGTCGAAAGTAGTACTAATCCAAACTTGATCAAGTTAGGATTAGTATTACTTTCGACATGCACCACATATATACTTTAGGCATAGCAGTAGCGATGGTAAACCAAGCACGAAGATAAGAGAGGACACTTCTCTCTATTAGCTAGCTAATTAACACTCTAAATTAACCCCCAAAACCACCCTCTTTAGAAAAACAAAAACCTCAGCTCCTGCCAGCTGCTGACGCGTGGATGCCTTTTGGTCACGGTTGGTGCCATCAACCAGGGCTAAAGGCCCTCCTGCCTGGGCTCGCCGCAGCGGCCACGTGGAGGCCCATCTTTCCCGGTTGGTAAGAACCGGGACTAAAGGTTTAGGGCTTTAGTAACGACCCTTTAGTCCCGGTTCCCCAACCGGGACAAATGGGTCTTACGAACAGGAACAAATGACCGTTTTTCTACTAGTGTATCCAAGCCATGGAGAAGCAGATTGGATGTGCCTGGGTACCTCCGTGATATGCTCTGAGGTTTGTGGGCATGTATCGTTGTGTGACGTGTTTGTAGCCGTCTCCGTGCCATGTCACAACAGAAGAATCTGCCGATCAATGGTGTTGCTGCAGATCAATCAAATTGTCCCCAACGGCTATGGTGATGAAGACGGAGGAGGAACATTCGGGGTGAGGTGCGAGGTGAGTCACCTCGGGGTCTGCTGGCTAGGTGCTTACCGCGCACTTCAGTAAGCCTTCTTACGGGCCACTACACTGCATAATTTCTATTCTTTATAGCATCGGAGTATTTCCTTTCTATAGTGTGGCCTAGGTTTGAGGTATGACATTTACATAGTCCGATCCAATTTTGGCTTGATCTGTATAGTATTGGAGTTTTGCAAGTTTCGACAGCAAAATGCCTTCTAACATCATGACACCCGTCTTTTTTTTTTTTAAATTTTCCTATACAGAAACATTCCCCTCTGTGTCAGCGGCATGTGTCAGCAAGCGAGGGAAGACAGCGAAGCCAGCCCAAGAGGAAGACCCAAGCGCAAGCCTCACTTACCAGCTCGGCTTGCAGGCCCCGAATGGGCCTTGGGCCACTTGTCTGTATAAATACACTTCCTCCCCTTTCTGTAGTGGGTGGCGAAAGGCATACGGCGAGCTAGCCTGTAGGATAGCATGTTCGTTCTCCTCTTCTCGTTTTCCCCTTCCTGTAAGCAACACTGAGAGCTCAAATTCGAAATCCATGGAGTAATTGATGAGATCCTTACACACTCTCTCTCCCTCTCCCACTCTCTCTTCCTCGTGGACGCGGCTCCTCTGACGTACGGCCCACACATTGACGTGTGGACCCACGCGTCAGTGGCCCAACGTGAGGTGGCCATACGTCAGGGGATCCGGCTCCATCCCTCGCCCCCCCCCCCCCCCCCCCCCTCTCCTCCCACCCTGTGGGTTGGCTCTTATTATTGAAGACATGTCCATGCAAAAATATCTCATACAATTAATTCGTGATAAGTGTGTTCAGCAACCACACCTTGCATGCCTTAGAATTTATATACATGGACCGATCGATCGAGTGTGTTCTCACAGTATATAAGAGGTCGTCTGAGCACCTTTTCCTCATACAGAAACTATTACTAGAAACAATGCAAGATAAACACAATTTATGTACGACCGAAGATTGAATGTGTTCTTTTCCTTGCCCGAGTGAATGAGGCTTAACTCCTTTCTCTGATACACTATGTATTTGGTAGAGACAATTCCGAGGAAAAAAATATAAGGCTACCTTGAGAATAGAGGACGTCTGGAAAAGAGCGCTTACCCAGAGAAGAATATACCGTATAGCATTTTGTGATACCCCAGCATGACACCATGGTGCCTCCGATCACCACGTATAATGGCGTGCTTGACTCATCCTGCACATATGGGCAAGCTGCAGTTGAAGTATTGCACTCACAAGCATGTACACGCGTTATCCTCACCGCTGGCTTGCACTGAAATGTGGGAACAGGGCCCACTCCAACTAACACGGTTATCAGCGCATGTTCTCTAAACTAGGCAACATTAGCATAGCCCCACATGACTTGTCTGTCCGTTTTTGTTTTTCCTTGCGAGCTACCTGTCTGACTTGGTAAGGAACAAATGAGAAGACAAGTTTTGTTTTTTCACCTGGTACTGCATGCTATTCTATATCTATACCTAATAATAAAGAACGAAGCTTTCATAGTTCTTCATATGTCATCTATTTATATCCGTTGATTTGTGTTATAAACATAAAGATAGACGGCTGAGATTTAAAATTAGATATACATAAAGATTTAGGTTCCGCCAACGCATTGTTCCGCTGCGGTTCCAGTCCCAGGCGATCTCATATTTTTTGAAGCCGATGTAGCGATCTCATCTTTCTTAAGCCAAAGTAGCAATCTCATCTGGTTGGACCTATAAGGATTGTCTGGTCCCTAGCGATCTCATCTGGCTGCACTAAAACTCGATCAACTAAACATGATTGGCCTAATCCTACCATCTGGCTGGTCATCGAGCTCTACTGCCTCTCCTCCTCTGGCCATCGTAGCGGAGCTCCACTTCTCTGAGTTCCATCCCTATCCATGGCAGCAACAGCGACGGGCTCCCGTAGTGGCCGTGAGGAGTGAGGACTACGAGGACGGCGACAAAAAGAACTAGCCCCGGCTGGGTCTTGGTGTCATGGCGTCGTCCGCATCGACCACCATGTCTCCCTCCTCTGCGGTGACAACGACAGCGCGAGGGCTGCTTTGGTAGAGCTTGACCTGGCCTGGGCGGAGCTCGTTCGTCCAGCGCACCCGGGGCATGTGCAAAGCACTACAGCTCGTGGTGTCACGGCGGCACGATTGTGCATGCGACACGGCACACGGCAGTGGCCCGCGGCTCGTGGTGTCACGACGGCACGATTGTGCATGAGACGCGGCGGCGGCGGTGGTCGATAGCACGCGATGCTTGCGGCCAGCTGGGCCAAGGCGCGTCGGCGGCTCGGGCACACGGTTGCCAGCGGAGCTTGGCGGCGACAGTCAGGAGCGGCTCCGCGACTCCTGCAGGTACGTGCGAAGCTCATGGCAGAGGCCAACAAGCTAGAGACGACGCACATCAGGCGGTGTCAGGGCTCGGTGCACGAGCAGGTAGCAGCAGCCCGGCAACGCAGTGGGCGCGGCATAGAGCCGTGATGCCAAAGCAGCAGTGGCGCGAGCGAGCAGATAAGCACGACGCTGACACAAAGCGAGGCGGCGCGTTTGCGGGCTATCACGGTTCGTACGTGAGTACGGTGCGGCAACTCGGAGCGGCTGTGCACATGCAATGTTCCGGAACGGCTGCAAGGCTATGGTGCATGCGAACGGAGGCCACCGGCTAGCACTTGAGGCAGCTTCCAAACAGTACGCATATTTCTATTTACATTACACACCCGTGTATCCTATTAGATTTTCTTCACAAGATTAATTTCTGAATTCATATACCAATGTCTGTATATATGCACACTGCCAAAGCATCTGATAACAATGAAAGCTCCATTGCATGCTGTATCTTTTTTTGGAAAAAATATATATTGTTTTGCAAGTGCACGTATGCCAACAAATCTAGCTTAAACTGGATTTGATTAGTATAGTGCTCAAGCTGCAGCGTGAAGCTTCAGCACTTAATAACTAATTTTATTGATGTACTTGCTGACATAGCACATTTTGCATCACGTGCGAGAGAGCTAATTCGACTACAGTTTACTCATGAATCATATTTTAGTTTGCTTTCTACCATTTCTTCGCCAAGTACAAATTTAGTAAATGCATAACAGCGATATTGATGCTCGTATGTGTATGCAACTCTCTTTATTTTGTTCGTTTCTATAAGGGTATACCACTTTGTTTTATTTGGCCAGGGCAATTTATTTTCCGCTGCTGCGATTTGCGATAGACCACTGAGAGGGAGTTCCGACTAAAGCTTCGCTAGAGATACAGATAGATTTTATGGTGGATTACAGATGCGCTGACGTGGGCAGGTTTGTTTGGGAACTGTGGGGGAAGCGGGCCCACCTGAAATTCAGGGCGGAAGAAATTAGTGGAGAAAGTGGGTTCGTCCGTTACTTCTATAAATTGCATGTGAGTATAGCATTTCTCCACCAACCGCGAGAGTTTGAAGTTTTTGTGCTGATGCATATGAGATTATTTTGATATAGTTATCATGTTATGTTCTCCAATGTAGTTGCCACATCTTTTTGATACATTTACCAAATTATAAAAGAGCAATTAGTACATATGGGTGTGTGTCGAGTATATAAACTAATAATCTAAAGATAGAGTTGTTCACCATATCCTTAACTAAAATCATGTCCTGTGTTTTGAATTAGCCCCTAAAGAACCCTACTGTCAATTGGTCTATTATTATTATCAGCACAGAACTTATCCCCTACTTGAGCTAACCTGATTCGTGACAACTGGCATTTGCTTCGCAATGAAGCACGTCAATTTTTCTCCCGTTGCAACGCACGGGCCTATGTGCTAGTCCTGCTCAAAGTAATTGTGGCACATTTGGAATTATTAGTCAATGCTATGCTGTTCATATCATGCAATTCAATATATAAGTCGGTCGTCCCTCAAGTTTACAAGAAGTGTACATTTGTTCCCACAAGATTTTCTGGATGACATTTTGTCCCCCATGTCTCAAAACCAGATATTTTTTGTCCAAAACTGAAGCAAAGTGGTATTGAGCGTGACATGCCATTGGTTTTTCAACTGCCACATCAGCTGTCAAGGTAAAAATATCCCTCTCTCCTCATGAATCCAGCACCCCCGACCGCCCATCCCGCCTCGTCGCCTCCGGCACTTGCATCGCCGGAGGGCCCCACCCGTCCACCTCCTACACACGCATCACCAGACCGCCCCTCCCTGCCGACCACCTGCGCTCCCAAGCAGGCCATCACATGTGTCACCGCTTTCAGATCCCTCCCCACCGACGAGCCACAACTTGTGGCGGAGGCAGAGCGCCCGGTTGCACGTGCCCCTCCTCGTGGCCATCTTGTTCCTCCTGCCCTCACCACACCTAAGCTCACCAAAGAAACGGCATATCCCCTCATCACGAACAGAGGTAAGTTTGCGGCCGCGGCCACTCGTGCAACCATTTGCATGCGGCGGCGAACCCTCGACTGCGCGTGTGGTGGCTGCTACTCAGTTGGGCCAACATGATGTGCCACGTGAACCGCAAACATGTGAAACTTGTCATTCTTGGCAGCCCAAAGTGAAGTACTTATGAGAAATACTGTAACTGACCGCTGATCGTGCCCATTGCTAATTACACATGTTGAAATGTTGGAATTAGGAACGTTTTCTTGGAAATACTGCAGATAATACTGCTCATTACTTTTATTTGGATATGTCAAACTTCTGATTTTTGGTAGCCCAAATGGAAGTACTTTAGAGTGTGTCCAGGCTTTCAAAAATTGCTAGCTCCGCCACTACTTCACAAACTTATGCGTTCCTGTGTTTGGTAAAATGCCGGTTAATAACTTTTTAGCAGTCCTTTGATAGCCTTCTTTGTACCAGTGGTTCCTACTCATTTCATTGAATTTTATAGGCTAGAGACATCCCTAGCATGCAGAAGTATAAAGTGAACACGTTCAACATGTCTAACCATATTATATACCACCAACTACCGAGCACATTCCTCATGTGTCATTTATCTTTCTCTAGCAGACCAACCGACAGAAAAGGGCAAAAAAAGAGCTTATATATTACCTCTTATCCAGTCTTTTGTGTTCATGATTCATAGTTTAGTGAGGTTAAACAACTCCCCAATAAGGAATTGAAAAACAAATGCAAAACTGAAGAAAAAGAAAAAAGGTGATCATATCTTTGGATTGGGAGACATCGAGAAGGGCTTGCTTAGTATGAAGCAAAATCACAGTGCCACAAAGATCCAAGCGATCGAGAAGCAGATTGGGTGTGGCTGGGTACCACCGTGACATGCTCTGAGTTTTGTGGGCATGTATCTTTGTGTGACGTCTTTGTAGCCGTCTCCGTGCCGTGTCACAACAGAAGAATCTGCCAATCGACTTGGTGTTGCAGCAGATCAACCATAATGTTCTCAACGGGCTATGGTGATGCTAATGGAGGAGGCAGATTCGGAGTGAGTGGCGAGCTGAGCCACCTCGAGGTGGGCCGGCCAGGTGCTTACCACGCACTTCAGCGAGCCATCGTACAAGCCACTACACTGCATTACTTCTGTTATTTTCTTTCTGTAGTGTGGCCTGGGTTTGAGATATGACATTTACTAAGTCCGATCCAATTTTAACTTGATATGTATAGAATTGGAGTCTTCATGACATCCACCTTTTTTTTCAATTTCCTACAGAGAAACATTCCTCTCTCTCTCTCTCTCTCTCTCTCTCTCTCTCTCTCTCTCTCTCTGTGTGTGTGTGTGTGTGTGTGTGTGTGGGTTGGCTATTATTTATGAAGACATGTTCATGCAAAAATATCTCATATAATTAATTCATCATAGTATGTTTAGCAACCACACCTTGCATGCATTAGAATTTACATACGTCAACCGATCGATTGTGTTATTATAGTATATAAGAGGTCATCTTAGCAACTTTCCCTCATACAGAAACTATCATAAGGAAAACCAATTTATATACGACGGAAGATTGAGGACTTCTTTTCTTTGCCAGAGTAAACGAGGGTTAAGTTCTTTCTCTCATACACTATGTATTCATTAGAAATAATTCTGAGTGAAACAAAAGGTTATCTTGAGAATAGAAGGCGTCGGGAAGCAAGTGCTTACCTTTAGAAGAATATATCCTATGGCACGTTATGATGCCCCAGCATGACACCATGGTGCCTCCGACCTCCTTGTGTGTCGGTAGTTAGCTGCAATGCCCTTCACCGATTGGGTTTGCTTGCTCCATCCTTCACACATGGCGAAGGTGCAATCGAGCTCACAAGCATGTACAAGCCATATCCTCATTGCTTACTTATCAGCGCATGTTCTCTAAACTAGGCAACATTAGCGTAGGCCCACAGGACTTAGCTGTGCTTTTTTGTTTTTTCTTGCGGCCTACCTGGTTGATTTGGTATAATGAAGAAATGAGAAGACTAGTTTTCTTTTTTTACTTGATACTGGACTTCCCTCTGAAAGTAACGGTGGCACTTTTGGAATTATTACTCGGTGCTATGCTGATCATATCATGTATACTCAATGTATAAGTCGACATTATATTCTGAGAAAATATGTTTTTCATCCCTTAAGTTTCGGAGAACTATACATTTGGTCCCTCAAGATTTACTGGATGAGATTTAGTCCCTTGTGTTTCAAAACCAAATATTTTTAGTCCAAAACCCAAGCAAAGTTGTATTGAGCCCGATGTGTCACTGGTTTTTAAAATCCCACCCGCCACATCAACAGTCAAAGTCAAAATATCCATCTCTCCGCATGAATCCAACCCCTGACTGTCCATCCTATCCCACCGCCTCTGGCACATGCATCGCCAGAGGGGCCCACCCAGCTGCCTCCTACCCATGCATCACCAGATGGACCCTCCCCGTCGACCACCTGTGCTCCTGAGGCTATTTTTTTTAAATAATATATTTTTTAAATTAATTTTCATAAATATTACGCTAGATAAAAAAATTTCAAAAATAATACACCGTCGGCCGCTGCAGGCCGACTGGGCCTAGTCGGCCCACAGCAGGCCGATTGGACTCCAGTCGGCCTACAGCTAGCCGACTGGCCCCTCCCGTCGGCCAGCTGTAGGCCGACTGGAGCTAATTGGCTCGCTGTGGGCTAATTGTTTTTGCAAAAAAAGTAGGCATAAAAAATATATGTTTAAAAAAATGTTAATTATGTAATTAAAAAATGTTAAACATGTATTAAAAAAATGTTCCTGATGTATACAAAAAATGTATAATATATATGCAAAAAGTTGACATAAAAAATATGTTTTAAAAAGTGTTAAGCATGTATTTAAAAATTGTTAAATGTGTGTATAAAAAATGTTCCTTATTTATACAAAAAATATAGAATGTGTATGAAAAAAAGTTGACACCAAAAAATATGTTTGAAAAAAAGTGTTAACCATGTATTTGAAAAAATGTTCCTTATTTATACAAAAAATATAGAATGTGTATGAAAAAAAGTTGACACCAAAAAAATATGTTTGAAAAAAATGTTAATCATGTATTTGAAAAAATGTTCAACGAGTACACAAAAATGTTTCATGTATTGGAATGAAAGGTTAAACGTGTATAAAAAAATGTTCCAGCTCCGGTTCCGGTATGGGAGCATCACGGACCTAAGTATGATTGGTTGCTCTTTTTGTATGGAACTGGAACATTTTTTTCAAACATATTTTTTTGGTGTCAACTTTTTTCATACACATTCTATATTTTTTGAATAGATAAGAAACATATTTTATACACACATTTAACAATTTTTAATCATGTATTTGAAAAAATGTCAACTTTTCAAACATATTTTCAAACATATTTTTTGGTGTCAACTTTTTTCATACACATTCTATATTTTTGTATAAATAAAGAACATTTTTTATACACACATTTAACAATTTTTAAATACATGCTTAACACTTTTTAAAACATATTTTTTATGTCAACTTTTTTGCATATATATTGTACATTTTTTGTATACATCAGGAACATTTTTTTATACACGTTTAACATTTTTTTAATTACATAATTAACATTTTTTTAAGCATATTTTTTTATTCCTACTTTTTTTCAAAAACAATTAGCCCACAGCGAGCTAATTAGCTCCAGTCGGCCCACAGTGGGCCGACAGGACCCAATCAGCCCACGGTGGGCCGACAGGGGCCAGTCGGCCAGCTGTAGGCCGACTGGAGTCCAATCGGCCTGCTGTGGGCCGATGGTGTATTATTTTTGAAATTTTTTTACCCAGCATAATATTTATGAAAATTAATAAAAAAAATGTATTATTAAAAAAAATTAGCTGCTCCTGAGCAGGCCATCGCCCGTGTCACCGCCTTCAGATCCCTTCCTACCGACAAGCCACAGCATGCGGCAGAGGCAGACTGCCCAGTCGCGCGTGGTGCTCCTGGTGACCACCTTGTTCCTCCTACCCTCGCCTCCACTAAGCTCGCGGAGGCAGCGACAGCCCCTCGGCATGGACACAGGTGAACGGCAGTCGTGGCTACTCAGTTGGGCCAACATGACAAGCCACGTGAACCCCCTATAGATGGTGAGCACCTCCATATCGGCACGGAACTAGCGCTTGCTGCTGCCAAGGACTACCACACCATTTGGCACCGCAGGAGCAGCGCCTTCCAACCTACGGCACCATCAGTGTAACCGCATGGTGGGAGAGACGGATCTTATCTTTTTGAGCATTTTTAGCCTTACTCCTCACTTTATCTGTTATGTGCGTAATGCACCAGAAAACTGGGGACATGTGTATCAAATACCGCTTGTTTCTTGTTTTGGACAAAACATGTCCGGTTTTAAAACATAAGGGACGAAATGTAGACAAAAAAAGATATCGGACCAAATGTATACTTCTTGTAAACTTGAGGAACGAAAACATACTTTTCTCTTATATTCTTGACAATCACAATGCATATAATCACAATGCCCAACTCTTCTGAATTGCAGTCCATTCCATTCCTGAACGCTTACACGTTCAGTTGGTTGCATCCACTAGTAGAAAACAGGGCTTTGGTCACAGGGCAATATTAACATTAGTCCCGGTTCAGTCACGAACCGGGACTAATATGAGCATTGGTCCCGGTTTGTGCGGCTAAGGCATTAGTCCCGGTTCACCTGAGCCCTTTAGTCCCGGTTTGAGACACGAACCGGGACTAAAGTGTGCGATGCCCTTTAGTCCCGATTCGTGTCTCAAACCGGGACTAAAGATTAGACCTTTAGTCCCGGTTTGAGACACGAACCGGGACTAAAGGGTGCCATGCCCTTTAGTCCTGGTTCGTGTCTCAAACCGGTACTAAAGGTCCTATTTTCAAACTCTACCCCCCCACCCCTATCGCCTTTTCGGTTTTGTAAAAAGCAAAAGAAAATGATAAAAACTTAAAAAATTAAAATCCTTCGAGATATAGTTATGTTACTACATCTACTAGTTAGGAAATTTTAAAAACTTAAATTTAGACATGTTTTGCAAAAAGTGTAGGGAAAATGTAAAACGGCTATAACTTTTGCATACGATGTCAGAAAAAAACGTATAATATATCAAAATGTTCAGCACAAAAATCTGCATCCGATTTTGACGGCCTACGACCTGTTTGCAAATTTTTAGAATCCTCAAATTCTTAAAGGAAAAAAAATTATGCTCAAATTTCTGTTTTTTGAATTTTTGTTAAATCTGGTCAAACTATGGTCAAACTACTTATTCAAGAAGTATTAGTGTTACTAAACAATTATTCAAGAATATTAGTGTTACTAAATAATTATTTCAGTTTTTTTGAATTTTGGTCAAATTTGGTCAAACTGTGGTCAAACTGTGGTCAAACAATGGTTAAACTAATTATTCAAGAAATATTACTGTTACTAAATAATTATTTCAGTTTTTCTGAATTTTGGTCAAATCTGGTCAAACTGTGGTCAAACTATGGTCAAACTACTTATTCAAGAAATATTAGTGTTAATAAATAATTATTGTTTTTTAGAACAATAGTTTCAAACTCAGACAGTGAAATGTGTGACTTCATGCTCAAGCTAAATTCCTGAGGGTTAATAGGATTGAGATCTTACTATTGTCAGGAAAACAACAAGTGCAGACTTGGAAAAGAGGGAGAATAAAAGCCGGAAGTTAAGCGTGCTCAGGCTGGAGTAGTGAGAGGATGGGTGACCGTCCGGGAAGTTAGATGATTTGGAATGATGAGGGGTGATTAGAGATTAGAGGTTAAATTGAGCAGTGATGAAGGGTGATTAGAGATTAGAGGTTAAAATAATTGAAAAAAAAATCATAAAATTGCCTTTAGTACCGGTTGGTGTTACCAACCGGGACTAAAGGTGGACCTCCAGGCAGCGGCCACGTGGAGGGCCTTTAGTCCCGGTTCGTGTAAGAATCGGGACTAAAGGGGGAGGCTTTAGTAACGACCCTTTAGTCCCGGTTCCAGAACCGGGACTAAAGGCCCTTATGAACTGGGATTAAAGGCCCTTTTTCTACTAGTGATCCTCGACTCCCAGTCTCTTGAGCAGCACCCCTAATCGCAGGGGAGTGAGGTCATGTTACCAACCTAGCGCTGGATGACTGACACGCAACTCCATGTCTTCGGCCACTACGTGGGAGCAGCTTCAATTGTGAGTAGCCATCCGGTTCATGAGCGACGTTGAGTGTGGTCCTTGGCAGCAAGCCACCGTGGTGCTAGCTAGGCACCTGAGCGAGGACTTGGCGCCAAAGATGGCATGCACGGTAGGCCGGCACTTGTAACTACGGGGCCTCATGTCGACCGGTCGGATGGAGGCACCATGGACCATGGTGCGGAGTCGAGGCATCTCTACACGTAGTACCGGCTCGTATTGTCATCTTGTCTAAAATTTATTTCCACTTGCACAATTTATTACACCAATCAGGGTAGAAAAGGTAGGTAATGAACCTCCCTGATTCGCAGTCGGATAGTGTTCATGTATGAATTGGTTTTTTTCCCATTCGCTATTAGATGCGCGAAACTGCTCCATGCACGATACAAGTGCACGATTTAATTCAGCGGCCGACGACTTGCTCAATCACACATATGTCCGGCCAGATTTAACCATCGTGCGTGCATCCTCCGTAGTATGTCGTGTGTATAGCACTTCTCTTAGATGCATGTGTACTTCCTCTTCTCCCATGTGCATTCCCACTACACTTTTGTGTATATCTCCGATTATGTCAACTCATGTTGTCTTGTCATTAGTACTACAACAACACTTTTGAGACACACACAGAGAGAGAGAGAGAGAGTATTGGGGAGAGTAGAACCTTGCATGCGGTAACTACCCCCACAAAATGTCCAGACATATGATTTTATTTGTGAAAATTAGATGATAGATATTTTTTGAACTAAAATTTAAATTGTATTTCCTATTTAATATTCGAATTCATGGTACTCAGGCCTCTAGAAAAAGACTAATATTGGATACATTTCAAACTAGTTTAAATTTTACTTATTTCAGTAACTAGAATATGTTGAAACTAGTTAAATTGAGAGAAAAACTATGTGGATCATTTCTTAGCAACGTTTGTTGAAAAGGAGAAGCGCACTGCTGTGTAGCTCTGATCTGGCCCAGGTGGGGTTGAAACCACTTTTTTGAAATAGTGAAATAGCTGAAATGAAGTTTTTGAAATAATGAGATCTTTTTGAAATGACTGGAATTTATTGAAAATTGTTCAAACCACTCCTTTGGAGGTGAAATAGTGGAGACCATTTTTTTTTCTTTCTAAAATCATGAAATCTTTCAGAAATAACATGAATATGCCAAAAACAGTTAAACCACCTTTTGTAATAGTGAAATAGTGTAAATCATTTTTTGAAAGAGGGGGTCAATTAAAATCACTTTTTAATTAACACAATAGTAATTATCATTTGTTCAATCTTCCTCTTGTCAGCTTGTGCAATGCCTGATCGACATGATCGATGCCTTATACTTACCTATCCGTACTTTAAAAGACCTCTATATATCATCGTAGATTGGGTTTCATTCTCTTGTGCCTCATGAGTCATTCCACACATTTTTCTGTAACATCAAGTATCAACACAAACAATTCCTAAAAAAAAATTATCAGCAGAAATAATTCCTAAAAAAAAGTATCCGCACAAACAATGCCAATACATAGATGAACTACCAATGGAGTGTGTTCTGTCATGTTCCATTGTGCGAATGAAGTTTATGATCTTTCTCTTATACACCATCTGTTAGCGAGAAAAAAAAGACAAAAGGAAAATAAATATACGGCCGAGCTGACTTCAGAAAAAAACCACTCTCTTCGAAACATCTGGAATAGAATTATTAGTATCAAAGGAACAAGTACGGTCAATATTGATGTTTCAACACGCCATCATGACCCCTCTGAACTGAAGGCGGTAGTGATATGCTTGTAGGGGAACGCGACAGAAAACGAAAATTGTCGGTATAGCGAGCACGCCCAGGACCACTATGGAGACTGCATACAAGGTTTGATCTGATCCGTACCGTCTCGAAGCGCAGCGGAAGAAGAGTCGGTGTAGATCATCGGTGCAGATCCCCGCAGCTAGGATTTACAACCTCCCAACCGCGAGGATGTACTCCCTCTCCGGACAGCCCTTCGGGAGGCGGTCGGACAGTCCCCCGGACAATGTCGCGGACAGCCCTTCGGGAGGACCCTCGAAACTCGGACGGAGACTCGGACAGCCCTTCGGGAGGACACTCGAACAGCCCCTCGGGCAAAAGATCGAAACTACAATCTCTCTACGGGGTTGCACACATACGGTGTCAGCTATTCGGCAAGGCTTCGCCGTCCAGAACTAGTTCCTGCCGGAACCCAGACAGCCTTACGGCTCTACGAAACTCTTTTCGTGGGACGGAGAGAAGAAGCCAGATAATGCATGGCATGTGTATGAGAGCAAGGGATGAGCTTTGGGCTGCCCACTCCTCCTCTATTTATAGGAAAGCCAAGGGGTAGGGATGGCTCACAAAAACCCAAAATGCCCATGCAAATGTCACACATGAAGGGCATAATGGGGAGTGAAGTGGAGCTCCATGGAGCCCCACACATGTGGCCGGCCAACCCCCTTGGGGGACCCCCATGAGGAGCATGCTTGTCCCCCAAGCCCTTCTAGAAGCCTTTTGGAGATATCCCAAAAGGTGACTCACCATAAAATATCCCAAAAAGCACTTTCACTATTCACGACGACATTTTTCAGCGTCTGTTCGAACTGAAAATATTTATCTGGGCTTAGAACATTTCCAGTACCCACCAAAATTATTTTCAACGCGTTCCGAAACAATTCCGGTTTAGTGATTTTCATCTGCGAAAAGCATCTGAAGTGGCTCCGGCAGCTCCGGAACATTTCCGGTTTTTATCTCAGAAAATTCCAAAAAGCTTCCAGAATGATTCTGGCATCCTCCAAGAATTATCAGGCATGTGCCGAAACCAATTTGACTTAATGGTGTATCCCGAAACAACTTTTCGGTATCATCAAAACTTATCCGATGACCTCTCTCTGCGGTACGATTCCGCTGTCCGGAACTTTTCGGTGTCCGAAACTTTTCAGGTGATTTTCTCTCAGACTCCCTGTCTAGTATTCAGCAGATAGATGACCCTTAAGCGTGTGACCCTATAGGTTCGGTGAAGTATAGACATGACCTGGAACCCCTTCCGATCAATGATCAACATCGGAGCCGTGGACACCCATATTGACCCCTATACCCACACGAATGAATATTCGAGTGAAACCTCCAGTTGCAGTGAGCTATTCCTGTTGCTTCGCGATATGTCACAAACACCCGAGGTGAGATTTATTGCATGCCCATGGACGAACAATTTGTCCACCATGCAAGTTACCTCGTTACCGGTTTTGTTCTCTTTTCTCGTTTCCGTGTTCCGGCATCCCAGTGATCAAATCACAATGTGTCTGGCCAGAAGATGATGGATACCGTTACACCGAGAGGTCCTGAGTATATCTCTCCATCGTCGGAGGAGCAAATCCCAATCTTGAGCTATCTTGTTACTTCCTATACTTTTCCGTGAACCCGAAAGCTGCCGTAATAGCCACCCAGTTACGGATGACGTTTAACAAACCCCAAAGTTCACGAAGCAAGCACGAAGGAACTTGATACTCTCATGGTCTAAGGAATTATGCAAACATTAACTATCTCAATGATATTAACCATAAACTTGTGACGAAGGTATCTCATAGCATAACATCAATCCGGGTTGATTCAACACAAGCGTTCTACCAAACTTGTGCCCTCAAAATTGCCGGCATAGTCATGCCCATGATCAGGAAACAGGATCATCATGCAATACTTGTGCTAGTCTTAGAGGCAAGACTAGGAATATATTTTACCGTTTATTATACCACACGTGCATATGAGTTCCCTCTGAGCCTCGTGGATATTGTAGACTCGAGAATCATTGCAGTTATAGCATGGATCATAAACATTCATTACAAACTTGGAGATACAAAATAACTGTTATTACTGCCTCTAGGGCATATCTCCTACAATGCTCCGGTCAGTTGAGTGTACTCGCCATCTTCACTGCCATGTCTTGTCCTCACAATTATCGATTTTTTGAGGGCATTGTCCTCATAGTTTTCATACTTGCCATCTTCACTGCCATATCCTTGTCATCACATTTACCATCTTCTTAGGGCAACTGCAACGCGGATCATGAAGGAAATACGCCCTAGAGGCAATAATAAAGTTGTTATTTTATATTTCCTTATTCATGATAAATGTTTATTGTTCATGCTAGAATTGTATTGGTCGAGGACTTAAATACATGTGTGGATATATAAACAAATACCGTGTCCCTAGTGAGCCTCTACTAGACTAGCTCGTTGATCAGAGATGGTTAAGATTTCCTAACCATAGACATGAGTTGTCATTTGATAACGGGATCACATCATTATGATGTGATGGGCAAGATCTATCCGTTAGCTTAATTAGCATATGATCGTATAGTTTATTGCTACTGCTTTCTTGAAATGTCAAATACATGTTCCTTCGACCATGAGATCATGCAACTCCCGGATACCGGAGGAATACCTTGTGTTCTATCAGACGTCACAACGTAACTGGATGATCATAAAGATGCTCTACAGGTATATCCGAAGGTGTCTGTGGAGATGGCATGGATCGAGATTGGAATTTGTCACTCCGAGTATCGAAGAGGTATCTCTGGGCCCTCTCGGTAATACACATCATAATAAGCTTGCAAGCAAAATGACTAAGGAGCTAGTTACGAGATGATGTATTACGGAACGAGTAAAGAGACTTGCCAGTAACGAGATTGAACTAGGTATGGAGATACTGACGATCGAATCTCAGGCAAGTAACATACCTACAGACAAAGGGAATTACATATGTTGTCATAACGGTTTGGCCGATAAAGATCTTTGTAGAATATGTAGGAACCAATATGGGCATCTAGTTTCCGCTATTGGTTATTGACCGGAGAGGTGTCCCGGTCATGTCTACATAGTTCTCAAACCCGTAGGGTCCGCACGCTTAACGTTTGTTGACGATATAGTGTTATATGAGTTATATGATTTGGTGACCGAATATTGTTCGGAGTCCCGGATGAGATCACAAACATGACGAGGAGCTCCGGAATGGCCCGGAGGTAAAGATTGATATATAGGACGATGCTATTCGAACACCGGAAAGGTTTCGGAGTGAACCGGGTATTCATCGGATCACCGGAAGGGGTTCCGGGAGGCCCCGAGAGGTCTATGGGCCTAATGGGCCAAGGGGAGGTACACACTAGCCCACAAGGGGGCTGGCGCGCCCTCTCTCTGGCCGCCGGCCCTAAGGGAAGGAAAAGAGGGAGGGCTAGCCCCTCCTGCCTTTCCCTCCTGAAGGGAGAAAGGAAAAGGGGGGGGGGGGGGTGCCACCCTCCCCTGCGTTTCCCCACACACCTAAGAAACGCAAGGGGGCAGGGGGGTAGCTAGGGCAAGGCCCAGGTGGCCGCCGGCCACTTGTGGAGCCCTAGGCTGCCTACCCTCCTCTCCCCCACCTATATATATGAGGGAGAGGGCGCCACACATCACCACGACAATCTCCTAGCCGTGTGCGGCGCCCCTCTCCACAGTTTCGTCCCTCAGTTATATTTTTGTAGTGCTTAGGCGAAGCCCTGTGGAGATAGCATCACCACCATCGTCACCACACCGTCGTGCTGCCGGAACTCATCCACTACTTCGCCCGTCTTGCTGGATCAAGAAGGCGAGGACGTCACCGAGCTGAACTTGTGCTGAACGCGGAGGTGCCGTATATTCGGTACTTGATCGGTTGGGTCGCGAAGACGTTCGACTACATCGACCGTGTTACTAAACGCTTCCGGTCACGGTATACGAGGGTACGTAAACACACTCTTCCCCTCGTTGCTATGCATCTTCATGGATAGATCTTGCGGGTGCGTAGAATTTTTTTTGTTTTCCATCCAACGTTTCCCAACGGATCACCAGATCTACATCCGCAAATGTTCATAGATATGTCCTAAAGTGTCAGCGGTTAGCTCGCGGGCAGAGGTCATCCAACTGGAGTACCAAATATAAAGCCAAATATAAAGCGGACATCAATTTTTATTGATTTTTGGAATACTATTTACATGGCAAAAGATCTCTAAATACTAAAACAAACTAACAAAAGCATATCTACTCCCCGTCAGAGGTGAGGTCGACGTCCCACGCAACGGACGTCCGGTCTCCTCATCCTTGGCGGCCGGCCTGACCGAGGTGGAGCTACCGAGGTGTGGCCCATTGGCATCGTCATTGTGCTGCTCTGGCGTATCGTCATCGTCATCATCCAGGCGCTCGAAGTGCCAATGCCGTCCGAGATAGTTGTTGTGGACCTGGTGGTGCTCGCCCTCGTCGGTGCGATGGCTCTGCATGAAACTGACCACTGAATACTTGCCAATGTTGGCAGCAGTGAAAAATAACTGCTTGAATTCTATAGTACTGCTGGTTGGTTGGTTCTCTTGTTTTTTTTAACCATGGTAACTTTGTAAAGTTCAGGAGGCTTAAAGTTATTTGCACGGCCGCTCCATAATGAGCATTGGAGTTGCTAGCTTTGCATTGGTTGAAGAACATCGATAGTGAAGTTCAGGAGGCTTCTTCTCCGTCCCTTTGCCTGCTATCTGCTCTAGTACTCATGGTTATCTGCTCCCCATTCCCTCCCCTGCACCCCAGATTCTATTTTCCACACTCAATTTTATTGCTCCCTTCCAAAATATTTTGATTTTCCCTGCTTTTGCATTTGAACCTGATTTTTTCGTTGGAAAAATAAGTCTTGCAGCAGCGTGCCGGCGCGGATGAGGAGACCACCCCACTCTCCGGCGATCGGCCCTTCTTCATCGTCGTCACGTGCAAGACCCACATCCAGAAGCCCTATCTGCTGGAATGATAAGGCGCCGCAACATGATGTCTCCAAACGCTCGTGGCAGGAAACAATGGCGGCTAGCTTCATAATCATTTGGCCACGCCCTGATTTGCTCTGCTTCCTGCGCCGGACCGTGCAGATAATCCCGGCTAACTTCTAGCACCGGCTGCAGGCGAGGCGCACGCCAGTGGTGCTCCGGTGCCGTGGGAGCTCATGGATCATCAGCTACTGTGGCCACACCAAGCTGAAGAACCTCGACGCGGGCTGGGCGGACTTCGCCGTCGACAAGCGGCTGCAGGTTGGAGATGCGCGTGTGTTCGACCTGGTGTCCAGGGATGCCGATATTGCGGCAAGTGGAAGGTGGTGCTGGAGGTGCAGGTGCTTCGAGGTGGTGGCCTGCCGGAGCCCGAGGATCTTGGCACCAAAGGAGACACCGCCGATGAGCCCATCACCATCATGGACTAGTCATCGATAGTGAGAACAAGACTGCACTTGTTGCTGGTGTCAGTACTAGGTAGTTCCAATATGCGCAAGTTTTCTTTGTCAGCCATTGACCAACAAATGAGTAAATTGCATGAAACCATCGCTTTAAAGGCTAGATTTGCAGAAAACGCTACGTTGCATATTTTTGGCAGAAAACATCATATCTAGCGTAATCTTTTTGCAAATAACACTGATAGACGTATTATGACCGTTTGAGCGCGTTTATGACAGGTGGGGCACACTCGTCAGAAGCTGACTTGGCAAAAAATGCCACATAGGCGTGTTGACTAGTCTACTCGCCCCTCGCGTCCCAGCGCCGCCCAGGCCCTCGCGCCGTGCCTCCCGGCCCTGCCCCCGCCGCCATCGTCGTACCCCTAGCTGGATCCCGAGACATCCATCTCCATCGTCCCCGCCCTGCACCAGATTCGTCGGGAATGCATACTCGGTGTGCGTCGGCTGCGGATGGATGCCGGCTGTCCAAATGCATCTCGGTGACATGAACAGAAGAAACTCCCATGAATCTCATCTTGGACGCCTTGCTAGTTGCTACCTAGGGATCTAGATGGGGTGCTGTGTGCGGCCAGAAATCGTGGAGGTCAGTGGGTGCTTAGCTAATCGTTGGACAATAGCAATCGAACAAGCTCGTACCTCCAATCGGCCTAAGATCACGGACGGGGCGGAAACGGCAGGGGCGCGAACCGACGTCGCGGCGAGGAGGGGCGTGATACGCGGCGGCATCAGGGGAGGGTCATCTGTCGCAGGACGGGAGGTCGGGAGCACACGCACCTCCTCGTTACACGCTCTCCGCCGGATGCGCTCGTCCGTGGGCAGCGACTGCAGCGCCTTCTTCTTGATCCCCTTGCACGATGCCGCGACTGCCCCGGCGCGTCGACGAAGAAGGCGGAGAGATTGCACAGGCGGGAGCACTGGGCCACCATGGCCAGCCGGACCATGCGGAGCATGTAGCAGAGCACCGCCGCCAGGATGAGCAGCGCGTCCGTGAGCACGCTCGTACCACCACTGGGCGCCACCGGCGCGGCCAGGCGGTTGATGGACTGCTGCAGCAGGTGGCGCGGCATTTTCCTCATTGGTTATGTGTGGACGGGGAGAAGCAGCCGGATGCAGCGACGGCGCATGTGAATCTGGTGCTGTGGTGGCTCTGCTCGTCCCCAGACGGATGCAGCGGAGGCGGCGCACAGCAAACCTACAGCTGTGGGGCGACGGAGGAGAACGGGTGCGGATCTGCAGCACTTTGGAGCTCGTGGCTCAGCAGCCTCGCCGGACTCCGGCGAAGGCTGCCGCCGCCGTGAGCGCACACAGACTTGTTCGACGTAATGCTGAGACAGAGAGGAGGAAGAGTCAACACGCCTATGTGGCAATTTTTTTGCCAGGTCAGCTCCTGACGGGTGAGCCCCACCTGTCATAAACGCGCTCAAACGACCCTAATACACCGATCGGTGTTATTTGCCAAAAGATTACGTTAGACATGGTGTTTTCTGCCAAAATTATGTAACGTAGTGTTTTCTGCAAACCTAGCCTTTAAAGTGGTGGTTTTCTGCAATTTACTCCCAACAAATTATTTTTCTTAGTTTGCATTTCATTCTCTCGATCCATGACAGAAATTAATATCTTTTTGAATAAATACTTTAAATTAGATCAACCGGGGTAATTTGGCCACGGCATAATCGCTTTGCTCCAGATGGGACCATATTCGTCTGGCATGTGCACAGGTCATTATTTACCAATGTCCTTCCTTGCAAAAATATATATTTTTCAACCAGGCTAGACCCCTTCCCATTAATTGCTTAACATAAAAACAAACGGAAAAACAATTTAGGGTGTGTTTGGTCACGGGGCTATCCTTCCTGGACAGGCATTGCCCCGTTTTAGAGTGACAAGGAACAATAGAGGCAGCCAGATGCTCCGAATATTCACAAAAAATGGGGCTGTAGGTAGCCATGAAAAAGTGGCGGGTGGTGGCAACCACCCGTGCGTGCGCACTTGCGAAACGTTTTAGACACAGGCCGGTGGGCTTGATGAGCCACGTGGACGATGATTGAGGGTGGGGCGGCGACTGCTATCTTGGGGCTGGTGGATGCGTCAGACAATGAATCGATATTTATATCTCCATGTATGTCATGATGCGTTTTGCGCTTGTATAGTTTTCCTACCTCTGTATGCATAGTTGTATGCGTGTTGTATTTTCTGCTCATGTATTTGTTGTAACCGTGCTGCTGTATTTCCTGCCACCGATGAAACAACATGTGGGCTGCTGTATTCCCGCTGCTGTAAGCACAGTTGCGTGCGTGCAGTTAAGACATGATTTTTTCAACACAATACAGACATAAACGCGCATACATACGCAAATACACTCACATATTTAAATGCACGCACGCACACCCTATCCCTATGAGCAACTTCAAGAGACTGAGCCGGCACTTTATGTTGAGAATGATGAAGCCACCACATCCATCTTCGTAGTCGATGAGAACGTCTTCTCCCAATGAACAAACATTCCCCGAATGCCTGAAATAATCTAGGAAAAATACGAGCACTAGTGCCAAGTTTAGAACTTAACCCTTGGTGGGCTGATTCGACCAAAAATAATCTAATCATCGGAGTTAGGCTCAGTTCGCGTTTTGGCATGCTTGGCATGCTGTGGATGAGTTCTTGTATCTGTTCATTCATGTGTTTCTGCTCAATAAAAAATGCAAATTTTGGTGCAACCTCACGACCTCGATAAAAAATGTCATCACAACCATTATCCATTATTCATACCTTGAACCAAACACTTCAATGGCTATCCTCAATCATGTTTTATCCTTCTCGAACCAAATAATACATGGGTTAACCTCACCCGCCCAACCAAACTAGAAAAAGGGCTATCCCTAACCAGTTTGTTAGGGATACCCACAACCACCCTGGTGTGTCCCTAGAGGGGGAGGGAGAGGGATAAGCGAGTCGGGCACTAGTAGGAAACCTGTTGCCTAGAGTTTGCCATCAAAGCTGTAGCTATAGGACGAAAACCTGCTACAATCAACACCTACAGAATAGCGTCATAATGCAAGAACAAGTGCCAAGAACTACCAATACAAGCTAAGATCGACAAGAACTAGAGCTAAATCAGACATAAGACAAAAAGGAAGGCAACCATATCAGCTAAGGTTCCATACTTTTGAGAGACTCCAGCAGCTCAGCCTAATGGCCTCAAGCATCAGTCCGTTGATCAGTAGCTGGGACCAGAAGCGAAGCTATACGAGCAGTTTCTTTCATCTGCACCTGCACACCGCTGTTTAGATTGTCTTCTTTGGCACACTTCAGTAAACCTGACCAATATATCAAGAATTAGCAAATGGTGAAGATAACACCAACAGGGTACCTGACCACATGCTTATCAAAAGAAATTGTGTTCCTTTCAGACCAAATACCCCAACATATGTCAGCAAGACCAAGCATATTAAATTTGCTAGCATATGTTAATGGTGCAGCAATCAACCCCTGTGATTTATCAATTGACACCCAAACCTCTCAAGTCATAAGAAATCCAATAAATAAATGTCTGATAGTCTCCTTTTAGAGCAAAAGGAACAACTAGGATTTCCCAACCACTTCTGTTTTTACAAATACTCCCTGGTGAGAATAGCATCTAGAAAGATCTACCACATTGATTTCTTAATTTTCACGGGTATATGAGCTTTCCAAATCCACTTGCTATCAGGGCCGGCTTTGGACCAGTGCGAGAGGTGCGACGGCCCGGGCCCAGACTAAAAAGGGGCCCATAGTATATATGCAGTATATATATTATATATTACGGATTAGTGGAAAAAAAGAATGACTAATGTCCAGCCCAGGTAGCTCTGAGCCCACCCAGCAAGCAGCACGCAACCACCACTAGGGCCTGCCCAACCAAGCCCAGGCAACGCACGTTGCCCTGTCGTTCGCCTGGAATCCAGGGAGACGCACCGACACAGGAGCACGGAGACGCATCGACACAGCAGCACGCCTCCTGACGCCGACACCAGCGCACCGCACCGAACCTGGAGCTGAGTTTGGGGATCAAATCGGCAAGAATTCGGGGAAGAGATCAACTGATCAAGATCATCATTCAGAAGGTAATAATTCTCAGATCAATCTATTCATAAATCCTAATCTATAGGCGAATATTTTCCGGTGGTCTCAATTCTGAAACTTCTCATCTAAAAACATAACGTCTTCAATCTCTGATACTGTATTCGTGTTTCTCACTTGCAGCATAATCATGTTACCTAAAAAACATCTATCTGGCTGTGAGAAAAGAAACAACAAGAAAAGAGTAGACAAGTTGATTAAATCTCAGGAAGGCGCTATGGATATGTTTGTCTTGAGGACTGGTGCTGCTACAAATTCAGAGCAATTATATATCACAAATGGTGAAGAAAAACCTGATGATACTAAGAATGCCGTTGAGGAAAATCATGTCGAGAAAAATAATGCTGCGGAAAATGATGCCGATCAGCACACGGAAAATTTTAGTGACCATGAGAATCTTGGAAATGCAGATGAGCAGGGTTCTTCTTTTGATATATATGATCCTAGAACTTGGAATATTCTTGACAATAAATCAAGAGATATTCTCATTGAAAAAGGACCTATAAGGGAATACAATCTTGTGTTTCCCGAAGATGAAATTAGTGGCAGGCATTTTTCATATGATTACTACACAAGAAAGTTAAGGAATGGCGAGTTCAGTGATCGGAGGTGGTTAGTGTACTCTAAACACGTGAATAAAGTCTACTGTTTTTGTTGCAAATTGTTTAAATCTGGAAAAAGCAAAAGTCTGCTAGCATCCGAGGGATTGAAGGATTGGAGACATCTTAGTGAGAAGCTCAAATTGCATGAGAATAGTGTTGAGCATATCACTAACATGAATACTTGGAATGAGGTAAGGCTGAGGCTAAGTAAGAAGGAAACAATTGATAAAGACATGCAACAAGAGATTGCAAGGGAGAAGGAGCGATGGAGACTTGTTTTAATTAGAATTGTTGCTGCTGTGAAATTTCTTGCTAAACATAGTCTGGCTTTTCGAGGATCGAATGAGAAATTATATCAAGATAACAACGGAATTTTTTTGGGAGTAATTGAAATGATGGCAGAATTTGATCCTGTAATGCAAGAGCATCTTCGGCGCATTAAGAATAGTGAAATCCATCATCATTATCTTGGCCATAATATTCAGAATGAGTTAATTTCCCTTCTTGGTCGCACTGTTAAATATTCTCTGTTGAGGATAATTAAGGATGCAGGGTATTTCTCTGTCATCTTGGACTGTACACCTGACGTGAGCCATCAAGAACAAATGACTCTAATTGTGAGGTGCGTAAACATGTCAAGTACTACTACAAAAATAGAGGAGTTTTTTCTGGAGTTCTTGAAGGTGGATGATACATCAGGACTTGGACTTTATAATGTGTTAATAGATTCACTTAAATCTGTTGGTTTGGATGTTAAAGATGTTCGTGGACAAGGGTATGACAATGGTTCGAACATGAAGGGAAAACACCAAGGGGTACAGAGCAGACTACTTGAAACTAATCCAAGAGCATTATTCATGCCATGCGCTTGTCATAGCCTGAACCTTACTCTTAGTGATATGGCAAAATCTTGCGGTAAAGCTGTTACCTTCTTTGGTGTTGTGCAAAGAATTTATATATTGTTTTCAAGCTCTACTAAAAGATGGCAGCTATTGCTTGATCATGTTCCAAAAATGACAGTTAAGTCTTTGTGTAACACTCGATGGGAGAGTCGAATAAAGAGTGTTCAGGCTATCAGATATCAAGCACCCGAGTTAAGAAAAGCATTACTGGAATTGAAGAGAACTTCTACCGATGACGCCAAGACTAAGAGTGACGCAAAATCTTTGGCTAGCGCACTTGAGAAATTTGAATTTTTACTTGGCATGGTCATTTGGCATGACATTTTGTTCACTGTAAACATGGTGAGTAAGAAGTTGCAGTCTAAGTTTGTGTGCATTGATGTTACTCTTAAACAGATTGAAGATGCCATCTCATATTTTAAGAAGTACAGAAATGACGGCTTTGCAACTAGTCTGGATATTGCGAGATCTATTGCAATTGACATGGGTGTACAACCTTTGTTTCCTGTCAAGAGACGTATTACTAGAAAAAGACAGTTTGATGAAATTAGTGGCAATGACGAAAATAACCAGAATGAAGAAACACAAGCAAGTGAGGTGGAATCATTTAGAGTTAAATACTTTTTGCTGATGATTGATGTTGCAATTGCTTCCCTAACTACTAGATTTGAGGAACTGAAGACATTTGGGAGCATATTTGGTTTCTTGTTCAACTCGAAAGAGTTGAAGTCCTTGGGTGATAATGATCTAAGAAGATGTTGCACTAATTTTGTCAACAAATTCACTCATGGTAAGTCAGCAGATGTCGATCTAGATGATTTCGTTTCTGAACTAAAAGTACTGCAGATGACATTGCCAAACACATTCATGTCAGCGGATCAGATATTTGAGTTTGTTAGAGATGCGGATTGTTATCTAAATGTCTCAATTGCTTATCGTATCCTTTTGACCGTACCTGTGACTGTTGCATCAGCTGAAAGGAGTTTCTCAAAATTGAAACTATTGAAAAATTATTTGAGGTCAACGATGTCTCAAGAAAGATTGAATGGATTGGCCATGTGCTGCATTGAGAAGAATATGCTGGATAGTATTGATCTTGACACTCTCATTGATGATTTTGCGTCAAAAAATGCACAGAAGTCTCGTTTCACATGATCACTGGAGGTTAGCATGCTATTTCAATATGTTTTTTCTGCGTTGTAACTTCCATGATACTTGGTTTGGAACAAAGACAGGGAAAATAACATATGCTTGATTCTAGTAAAAATATATTAGTTTTATGATTTTATAGCAATTTTATATTTTCATGTATCAAATTGGATTTTTCTCTCTATTGGGCCCACTGGTTGGGTTCGCACCGCGGCCTTCGAAATCATAGAGCCGGCCCTGCTTGCTATTAGCACCAGCAAGATCTCTCTCTCTCTAACCATGTGTACACAAATTTATTTGTGAAAACCCATTCCTTCTGCAAAGCCCAAGTGATGTTGCCAGGGGAAGCGTTTACATGTCCCGATTCATAGCAACAATGTCATTCCACTGAACTAATAGATCATTCAGTAACCTTCTACGAAAGGGGTTCACCAAGTTACAAGTAACTAACTCGACAATATGACAATTTCGATTTTGACATAAATCAAAAAGCTGAGAAAATTGATCACAAAGGGCCCTAACATTATACCAGGGATCAAGCCGCTCATCAAGTTACCACTATTCAAGAAAATCTTTCTACCAGCCATACAAAATTCTTTCACTTTAAGAATATTCTTCGAGCAAGGAGAATCATTAAACCGAGGTTTACACGATGCCATCATTTGATTCCTAAAGTATTTTGCCTTCACAATCTTTTGCCAAAGGCCATCCTAGGTGTCAAGTTTCCACCAGCATTGGGTCATAAAGCTGATATTTTGCTCTTCTAAATCAATAATTCCTAACCCTCCTTTTTGCTTGGATCTACAAATTCATCCCTGTTTGACCATATGATATTTCTTTTGACCACCTCCTCCTTCCCAAAAGAGGCCTTTACGAGGATTATAAAGTTTTTTCAGAGTTGTTTTGTTGAACAAAAACATCGACATCACATAAGATGGACTACCAGATAAGTTGGAGTTCAACAAGGTCAACCTAGCTCCTGAAGAGGCAGAACTGCCAATCCAAGCATCAGGCTTATGAATCATCCTAGCCTCCAGGAAATCAAGATCACAAGCCTTCAAAGCAGGAAAAGTAACAGGAACACCTAAGTAATTAAGGGGAAATGTTCCAACAGGGCATCCAAAAAGATCATAATTGAATTCGGTAATAGTGTTGTCACTTCCATCTGATTTTTCTATCTTTAGTGCAATTCACTTTCAAACCAGACTTATCCCATGACCTAATCTTCCTCTTCTACACACGATTGCATTGTTAGCGATGGATCTACTAGAGTGTGAGTGTCATGTTTTTTCTCTCCTTTGTCACATTTCATCGAATCACATGCACAGTTTTCTTTTCAAGAAATAAATATCACGCCATTAATATGAGATAAATGTTCTCAACAATCATACACGGCAAGACAAGAAACTTATATACCCCACCGGTGTTGAGTTCTCCCATGCTTCGGAGTCGCTAGGTTTCGACACCCATCAAACAACCGCCGTACTATTAAAGAAAACCATGCAAGAGCAAGAAAATAAAGGGCATTAGCTTGAGAATGGGAGATGTCTCGAAGAAAACACTCAATGTGAGGCCAAGAAAGTGCTTCGTATTAAGTGCAGTTGTGGTGCTGAACTGTATGATGGTCCAACGCAAGACAAAGGGAAGAACGAACATGACTGTTCCAACAACAGCGTGTAGTTCTGCCACATGTCAAGTGTAGAGAAAGCGTTAGCTATAGCGTACCATTAGTTGTGCGCGCCCTGCGATGACCTGAGCCATGCACTAGTGGAAAAAGTGTTAACCACAACTTTCATCGGTGGCACACTATTTTCAGCCAACGCCAGCACTATTTTTTTCAAATAGTGATGGCGTTGCTTATTTGATACGATATTAGTAGGGGCATAGTGAAGGCGTCGTATAGTATTGACGCGGTACAACATGGCACGCCAACACTATTATGTTTAGTTGTGGCGTGTCATTGGTCTCCACGCCAGCATTGTTATTTAGTCAATGTGAACATTCTTAATATTATATTATCATTTTTATAGTATTTTATCAATTTTGCTTTTTTTCCTTTTAAATTTTTAGGTAGTGATCTTTTCATAGTATATTTTAATTTACTTTTATCAAATTTATATTATTTTGAATGGAAATACTGACAGTTTTTGAAATATGTACTTTGAGACTTCAATTTTACTTTTTTTCTTTTTGTTTGAGACTTCAGCACAATGGTTGATGGATCTTGCCAGCTCCATCACATGGTGCTTTGCAAGTGCAATGAGCAGTGAATACTTTCCAAATGCAGTGAGTAGTAAAGGCACTCATTTTTGGGAGCAGTTGTGCCATATGTATGCTGAACCATTTAACTGCAATAATTCCACAGTACTGTTTGTTGGACTCAGTTCTTTGTTACCTGCTATTTCGCACCTTTTGTTTTACCTACTACAATTTGTAGACCTCATAACGAGGCAAAATATATTTTTGTTAGATCTTTGTTCTTTTGTACTCCCTCTTTAAACAAATATAAGACTTATATTTGTTTACAGAGGAAGTAGTTGATAATGTAGTTGGAATTAAATGGATAAACATTGAGAATATATTGATTTTTGTACACTTGTAGCAGTTACTCTCGCGTTCCACCTAGTGTTCTGCATCCTTTTCTTTTACATGATTGCGACAAACTGTAATTGGTAGACCTCCAATTTGTTTTCCAATTTCTCATTTGAATTTCCAGGGAGCAGCGATGGCACCTCTGATAGTATCTCAAATCCTAACAATCTGACGTTCCAGAAATATGTAACATGGGACAGATTGTTGGATGTATAATATTTTGTGGACGTGTTCACGATCTTAAATTGTGCTTACCTTGCAAGTAAAAAAATTTGGCAATTACTTGGAGCCAATGTGTGTGATTTTGTAGAATATTTAGCAAAAATGAGCAGTGTTAGTGTAGCTCCTATGGGTTGTTGAATTGGCAAGCTAAAATATAAATGATGGGCGCTGAAACTCCCGTGGATTCAGCACAAGAAAAATAACTCTAGGAGTCATGGGTGCACCTTGGCAGCTCCATCACATGCTAGCTAGTACAAAATGCAGTGAGCAGTGAATACTTGCCAATGTTGGGAGCAGTGAAAAATAACTCTATATTTCTATATGTGTCCTAAATCAGTTCATTGCTTTATAGTACTGCTGGTTGGTTGGTTCTCTTGCTTTTTTTTTACCATTGTAACTTGGTAAAGTTGAGGAGGCTTAAAGTTGGCTGAACAGTCGCTCCACACCTTTGCGATTGGCCGAAGATCATCCAAGGTCAAGTGCTTTCTTCTTCTTCCTTGCCTCCTGTGCTCTCATG